>NC_139349.1:46108287-46258287 GCF_055883805.1 Amblyomma maculatum | reverse complement strand
TAATACAAACTGTACAATTTTAAATGTTTCAGTCTCACCTGTATAAGTGACGATTGAGAACAAGCTACCTATGACTTCCTGCGCCCAAGTAGGCATTGAACACACGTTCAAGATGGCAGAAGCACATGTATATCACGGAGCACCTTGCCAAGCGTTGGTTTAATGGACGTACCCTCAGCAGTTCCGAGCGAAGGACACGGATTTCCCACGTTGATGAAAAAAAAAAAAAAATATATAGAGATAGAGCCGAATGGCGGCACATAATAAGGTCCTGCATCTAGTGTGAATCCTTGCGAGCTGCCTGGAGCTTCGGAATAAAATGACAGTTCAACCCTATAGCCTCTTTCTGATGGCCGTCTTTATGGCTGGGTGTACCAAGATAATCAAAGAGGGAACAATTCCCGTGAACATCATGAGACCTTAAGGACAGAGGATGGTTACATTCACTTATATTAGTCCGCAATTCCCAATCGTTGGCTTTCGGCACTTGAGGGTGCTCCAGAAACTCCTGTGATATATTTGCATGCACCATACTGGCTGCGAGGAACGTTAACAGCACCTGCATAGGCACCACTCGCAGCTGTTTTCCCCAGACGACTGTTTGATGTGCCTCGTTCTCAGCCATTTAGAGCGACGTTGAGCAAACCCAAACCTCGTTTGCACAAAAAAAAAAAAAAAAAAAAAAAAAAGGTTGATACGGGCAGTCTTTTCTGCGCAACGCGGATTGACGGAGCGTAAGCGCGATGACGCCCGGGCGCTGAGAGTGCATCTACGATACCATGCCTATGTTCCACACGCGGGCTGCCCGGAAACTTGATCCGGCCCTAATTTATCGTCGCCTCTGCTCGACCTTCTCGCATTTGTCTTTCTTCATTCTCCTTCACTTCATCTCTTCCTCTCTCTCTCTATGTCTTCCTCTGTCTCTCTGTCAATAATCGACAGTGAAAGAAACGACTGTCACCGGTTGATGAGGGTCGTAAACGAGGAGCTTTCCATCCCCTTCCTCTTAACTCTTGGCTTGTCTTAGCCCCCAAGTCGAACCCGATCATCGTGAAGCCCTCGCTCACCCCTCTGAAGAAAACTAACTAAGCTAAGAAAGAGAAAGTGAAGGGAAAAAGTGCACCGAGATAGCGAAAAAGAACAGGAATAGAAGGGAGCTCCGATTGCGTATAAGATTGGCCCAGCAATCCACGGTTCTGGTGGGCACTCTCTCGGGGCTCAGGTTGCTACTTCTCGACACCCCCAGAGCATCACTTTTTTTTTTTTCTCTTTTTCTCCTCACCCCGTCTACGCGCCTTCCGTTAGCTGCCTACTCCAGTGGAACTGGCTCGAAAGCGTCACCCAATTTCTCTTGGAAGGTAACACTGGCGCTCATAAAAGCCACGCCCCCGCGTGCACCAAGAGTCGTCTGCTTGTGTCAGTGCAACGTATCGGTGCTTTTGAAATCCTGGTTTTGCTATTTGTTTGTTTGCATCGATGGCTTGGCTTCGGGGAGGCTGTACTGACCAAATGCAACTGTGTCTCCCAACGGGTGCTGCGCCTCGGAGATGAAATTTGCTGCCGGCGACCATCGCCGAACAGGCGTGGTAGGTGCGTCGTCATGTATTGGTTTATATGAATGCTAGTTGTTGTGGGAATATTTTTGGACTGCAATCTGGAGCTACGAGGGGAAAGCTTGTTGTGTAAAATATTTTCGAGATCAGAAAAGTACTCTCTGCCGGGACCGCTGTGTTGACTATACGTGTACGACAGCATTAGTGGGCTGAAAGCAGAAAAGCCTGCCAGACGACAGACCCCAAATATGTGAGATAAGACCTGTACTGTTCCTCGAGAACACAGACGATTGTCATCAACGATTTTTTTTTTTTGTATGTGAGTGCCGATAGAGAGAGCGGAGAGCGCGAACAAAGTGCCACATACGTTTCAGAAGAAATCATCTCAATGTGTCGTTTTTCGGGTTGTCTAGTGACGTTTTTCCTGCACTGCACACCGTCTTATGCCTTTGACACATCCACTGAAGCTACTACGTCAGCAAAGAACGAGAACGAGAAAGTATCTCCAGTTAGGCCATGCCATTCAAGACCGAAATCCATTCAAGAATCGGACAGGAACATGCCAGACAGTGCGCAAAGAAAAGTAATGACAGAAGATGAGGAGTGAGGGGCCAACTACTGGGCCTCAACAGTACATCGTTCTGTACAGGGGGACTGGCATTGTAACATCAATCAAATCTTTGTACAATTTCATTTTGTTAACCAAATATGATTTTAAAAGACTCAAAAGGGTGCCTATAACAGCTACTATAAGAACTTTTTTCTTCAAGCTGCACACTAACACTCTTCCAGTCAAAACATGGCTCGAGAAAAAAGGAATTTTTGTACCCTGGACAGTTAATTGCTTTCTGTGCTAAAACTCAAAACCATTTATATGTATTTATTGAATGCTGGGACTCGATATTTTTCTGGGACATTCTACAGCGAACACTCAAAAAGTAACTACCAATTACCCCTTCAGGAATAACGTTTTTAACTATAGAGAGCGAAGATGGCACACCGTATGATGCGTTCATGCGCCTGGGCCGCCACAGTTTGTGGAGGACAAGTATGATAGTGAAACATGCCAACATTGTGGTTCGTTCTGCCCGTGAAAATTTTATTGAGAGTGCAACATACGTTGCAGAGATGTACCGCTCAAAAATTGAGTAGCCGCAATGGATGGCTGCTCTTGAAGATTTGGTCAGAGCGAAAAAAGAAGACAATAAAAAAAAAAAGTGAGGGTCTAACAGAGAAGTGGGGGAAACCCATGAGCTAATACCAACGACATAAGCACTAAGGGAAACCATGGGATGAGGTTAGTTTTGGGTAAAATTAATTGACAAAGAAAGAATGAAATCTTCTGGCATTGACTGCAATAAGGCAATGGGCAACTATCATAATGACGTTCAGAAGGGAAGCTAGGATGCTCCATTAACTTCTGCCTTCCCAATTCGCTTGCTCCAAAACTGTTGCCTTCAGCATCGCCATTCCTTAACTCTGCAAAACAGGACCACTTTTCGCTACTTTCATCGCAGGAATCATCAAGAACATTCGGCGGATTTGTTTCTCACATGAGCGTCATAAAACGTACAGCATGGCACGAGATATGCAGGGAAAGAGCAAAGTGAGGTGAATAATCTTTTCGTAAAATTCAGAAAATGTTAATTATTCATAGTGACGACATTACAGAGCTGTAGCGAAGGAAACACCGCTTGCCCAACTTATCTGCGATCGATATTTCGTGAAAACTAACGGATATTTATTTCTCCAGTTTCGCTCCTTCTGTTAAGTCATTCACAAGTTTCTTCATTATTAGTTTCTTCCTATTGCTCTTTAAATCTACATTAATAAGGTACCCTAACATTCTATGGTCACCGCAACGCACCCTCCTGACGGCTTCCGCATCCTGCGGAGTTAAGGGGAGGATAGGCGGGGGAGAGGGTTAAAATCATTAAATGACATTATCAGAGATATCTTTCCTGAGTGCACAGAATAAGTAGGCGGTATGATAGTTAAACAAGGTATTGGTAAACAGTCTAACGAGATCTAATACCTGATTAAGAAACACCAAAGCATAAAAGCCTCTATCCACCAAATACGATAGAGCTTGTAAAGCTATCACAGCTGACCAGTAAGCGTAGAGCATCCGACATAAAGGCGTACAAAATAATTTGGATTGAGCATACTGTAAATAATGGCGTGAGCCTATAACACAGGCCAAGAGGAAGCCAGACGAAAATCGGATGCATGTGCTGAAGGAAAAGATAGGTAATGACATTAGCGATGTGGATACGATAGTTGAAATAGCCGAGGAGTACGGCACTGATCTCGACAGCAGCCGAAGTGAGCGGTAGGATAATAAGAAGAGAAGTAGAGCACATCAATCATTCTTCCCCAAACGAGAAATGAAGTTAAGAAAGCTTTGGAAGCTATGAAAGTGGGAAATCGCTGAGGCAGGTTAGGTATACAAGAGCAAGGTGTCGGGCTAGTTGGTACTGCATACCCAAGGAACAGTGCTAGGCAAACAAGACGAAACACGAAGGGAAGGACGCACGCAGGCGCTAATAATTCAGCATCTGTGTCCGCCCTTCCCTTCGTGCTTTGTCTTGTTCTCCTATAGCGCTGCTCCGCAGTGTAAAGTAAATGCAGATTTGTTGAAAGACAGTGGACATTGCGTTCTATAAAAACGAAGTGCTCTGTATTCGTAATGCTTCACGACCCTAAGAGTGCCGCAATCTTGAAAAAAAGCTTACATTCTCTTAACCTGAAAGAAAGGAGCCTCAATGTCCTTAGAAAATTATTGACCAGTCTACTAACTATCTGTTAGGTAAAAGATAAGAAGATAATCGCAAATAGAATCTCGACAACCTTATAATTTAATAAACTAAATGACTAGGCATAATCTCGTAAAAGGTACTCGATAATGAGATCATATCCACATTTTATCCAGGTGATAAAAATTATATGAGCATAACGAAATTCTATGCATAGTTTTCATAAGTCATGAGAAAACATTTGATTCAGTCAAAACCTATGCAGTTATGCAGACATTGCGGCATCAAGGTGTAGATGAGCCATATGGGAAAGTACCTTTAGAGACACGTATATAGTACTCCTCCACAAATAAATTAATAAAATCCTTATAAGGTAAGGTCTTAAGCAATGAGACAAAATATTTCTAGTGATCTTCACATCTTGTTATATTGGAAATATTCAGAGACTTTTATTGTGAACAGTTAGGAATAAGGGTCAATGAAGAATACCTCAGTAATCTACAATTCACTGTTGGCACCGTCTTGCTAAGCATACTAAGGAACGAAATGCAAAGAGTGATTAATTACTAAGACATGCAGCGCGGAACGCTAGGCTTAAAATTAATATTCACAAGACTGAAGCAATGTGCAACAGCCTCGGAAGCGATGTGTAAAGAGGCGCTGGAGGTGATAAGTGAGTACGTTTACTTATTGCAAGTCGTCCCCTTATCTCCGAACCGGGAAAATGAAATAAGTATAATAAAAAGCTAGAAGTCATACATTCGCGGCCTAGTGTGACCTAACCGCAGCTGCGACAATTCCTCATTGTCGAGGAGCCAAAAGGAGCACTCATCTGCTCAGCCTTCCTGTCTCTCACCTTCTTCTCTCTCCCTCTTCGTTCGCATGAGTAATGCAACCTCCTAAAGCCTCGTTGCTTGTACCTTCTGGCCGACAGTGCAAAGCTTGAGGGTTGAATTTTTTCGATGCTTGCACCTTCGTGTCGTGAGTGGGATGAAATCGTCTAACGTTTCATGTTTACCAAAACCAAGTACTGATTTGACGTAAACACCGCCAGGAAAGAGCAGGACCGGAAGTGGTGATACATACAGTATAGAGCACAATTTCTCAATTTACCCATAGCACTGTTTATTTTCCAAGGTACATGCCCCAGCTAGATATGCCGACCCTTCAGGTATGCGTGCGCGCGTGTGTTGATTGACAGGCACATGAAAAGATTTCTTGGTTTATTTATAAGCGAAACGAGCACTGAGTCCATGCCTTTCGTTGGATAGATCCTAATTATTGTTCAGTTTACAAATAAAAAGAGGAACTGTTGCGGGCTCATATTAAACGGGAGTTTTTTAATGTTTTCTACTATGTGATACACAAAATCTAACGCTCTGAAGCGACATTGGGGCTAAATTGCATGTTTGTAAGACGCCGAAGTGAAGATGGCTTCGAATGAATGTTGACTGCTCAGAGTTGTTTAGTCTGCTCCGGTATCACAATTGAAATGCCCCGATTGAAACGCCAGGATCCAATCCCGCAGTATTTAGCACACCGTTCATGAGCCATATCCAAAGAGTGACCCTTGTAGAAGACACTTCTGTTTTCTCCCGAAGAGGGGGAGGGGGCGGGGTTGAAGTACAGACTGGTTATGGATGCGATATTACATCAAATGGAGTGACTAAATGCGCCTCAGAGAGGCATATATTGAGAAGAGAACCTACTCTATTGACCCCTGGAAATGATTTCAATAGAAAGGAAACGCAGCACTGATGCGGCAAAGAGTTAGGTAGGTAGATCAAATGAATTCTACAGGAACAGGGTGGCTAAAGTAATGTATCTTGCTGGGCTGGTTGGGTCTGCACGCGAACATGCAAACAAGGCGCTACTTGAACGACATGCAAGAAGGTGCAGGCACCTGCATTCGTCATCTTTTCGTTGCAGTGTTGTCCATGTAGCGCCTTGTTTGACAATTTGCGGAATGGGTGCAGCTTAGCGGATGATAACGAATGTCAATTGATACATGTAAAGATCTCCGACATGATATATAGTTAGCTTGACGCATGTCTGCTATATCATGTTGCGCGGTTTTTGTTTTCTTAATTCGAAACCAGGAGCTGATGATTCAATGCAAAGTAAATTAGACTTCATGTACGTTTTTAAGGCGTTGTTTTTCGTGGGCTACTGAAGAACTGCAAAAAATGCGGATTCTATGGTATCAAGGTTTTTTTTTTTTTGCATTATAATCACACTTTTGCTTATTCGGTTCCGTGCATTTCCAATTATACGTCTTAACAACATTTACTGGTCTCCAGACCGCAACCTTGTCTGTGTTCGGATGTTGTCTAAATTTATATTGAAGATTGGAGGATTCGCTTCTCTTTTTCCAACACTTGCTTCCACATAAAAAAACAAGATATATTCCTGAAGCGGTTGATCATCCGTCCCACGTGGCCTCACTTAGGGAATAGGGGCACCACTTAGGAGATTGCAGGTGTGCTTTGAGATGTTGGCGCTATCTGTCTAGGAGACTACTGACTAAAACATAGACTAAATAAAATGCGAATAGAATTGAAAACGACCGATTGCCGTTTCTGTGTCATTGGTGGTTATCTGCAAGGTGTTTTCTGATGTTTTGGCGAGTTTTGTTGGATTCTCCCCTGATGTTTATTTCTTTTTGTTTTCCACCATACGAATGGCTCTTTTAGTCAAAAATGACGCTCACTGCGCTACTTCACTCTCCAAGTTTAGCCTATGGAGGCGAATTTATTGTACCTTTCATTAAATCATTCACACCTAGAAAATGAGACTTTTTGTTGAGGAGGATTAGAGAAACAAAAACGGCAATGCGTTCCTTAGAAAAATGCAGTGCTCTTGTTTGCTGAGCTTCGAACCTGCGACGCAGGAACTCAGTGTCACATCAAAGTTGCTGGCGCAGAATGCAGTAAACGTTGAGCAAGCCCAAGACAACACAATCCTGAAAATTTACTCCCCTGCCCTGTTTACACATACACCACGTCTCTTGTAATTTATTGCTTGTTTTCGGCGCGCGCGCGCGCGCGCGCGCGCGCACACACACACACACACACACACACACACACACACACACACACACACACACACACACACACACACACACACACACACACACACACACACACACACACACACACACACACACACACACACACACACACACACACACACACACACACACACACACACACACACACACACACACACACACACACACACACACACACACACACACACACACACACACACACACACACACACACACACACACACACACACACACACACACACACACACACACACACACACACACACACACACACACACACACACACACACACACACACACACACACACACACACACACACACACACACACACACACACACACACACACACACACACACACACACACACACACACACACACACACACACACACACACACACACACACACACACACACACACACACACACACACACACACACACACACACACACACACACACACACACACACACACACACACACACACACACACACACACACACACACACACACACACACACACACACACACACACACACACACACACACACACACACACACACACACACACACACACACACACACACACACACACACACACACACACACACACACACACACACACACACAAATGACGCTCACACTGACTTATTGAATACGTAACGTCACAAGCCTTGCAAATGTTACTTCTAGGTATGGAGTAGAGAGACATAGACATGCAAGACACGTGGGCGTGACTACACCGAAAACAAGCAGCTTCTCTCCAACGTAAGTTTTATTCTCTGGTGCCCACCCCTCGATCACTTCATATAGTGACGATACAGACAGTATTTTCAGATAAATGACGCAAGTAGCTTGCTAGGGTGCGTCAGTTTCGTCGGAGTTATTCGACAAAATATTATGGTAGTCATGGCACCAGAAAATTATAATGTTGGCAATAAAAAACTGGAGCACAGCGAGATTTGGCAGCCTAACCCCCCGTAACCCGCATGATAGCATTAGTCACTTGTGCGCCACAATACCCCAAAGCCCTTCCGGGACTCATAACGGCAATTCTTTCCTCGCCAGCGTCTTTGAGTTACGCTCAAAATCACCTCCATCTCCCGCATGACGTCGGCCGTGGCAGTGCTTACGTGCCTCACCTGGGCACTTTAGAATTAAGCTGCGCTACTGTCGCTAGACTCTGAGGAAATTCTTAACGCCATGCTATCTAAAGAACTGATTTTTTTTTTTTAGTGTATTGCATTATGACGCACAGCTGAGGCTGGGTAAATACGTTCAGAATTAGCTGTAATTACGTTTTTTTGTATAGTTTTCCTTAACCGGGTAAACAGGCTGTATCGGCGGGTCGTCCGGCCCCTTTCCCACCTTTCCACGTGCAGACACGTTCCACAGAATGTCGTGATGTCGCGTCGCGTCCATTATATATATATATATATATATATATATATATATATATATATATAGTGAGAGCAAGAGAGAGAGAGACTGGCGATTGAGACAAATTTGTATCGCGCGTGCTCATATGCGATAAGCAGGAGACGCACGCGAGCTCGACGCCATACATCAGTGCTTCCGGCCCCGGCACTTTGAGGGCGACGCGGTGAGGGAGCGTCCTCCGCCCGAGGTGGCCGTTCCTTTCACTTTCTTTCCCGGGCTGAAATTACGGTGTAGAAAGGAAAAGCAGGGTTTACAGCAGTGAAGGAAAGAAAAGGTGAGATGGTAGGAGGAGGGCCGGATAACACAAGAGGAGGGCCATTAAAATGGCCGCAGGCTTTGCTGAGCTGTGTGAGGAGGGCTCATTAGCATATAGGAAGAGTCGCGGTGGCGACCACACGCGCAAGAGGTGAACGTTGGAACCAGGTTGTCGCCACGAGGCCCCGAACGATTTGTTGTCTTTTGTTTCTGCAATGCACGGAGTATCAAGTAGAGCAGGGCGCAGGTGGAGGACGTGGTGCCTTCAGGGAAAAAGATAATGGTGAGGAAGCTTATACGGCGGCTTAGTCGCAGAGCCCGAGAAGGGAGCCAACGTGCTGGGATTGAGGGTTGAAGTTCGTGTATCCCTCTCTGGTTCGCGAAGATTGGTTTACACTATCGCTCCGTTACGGTTTACCCTGCAGCTCTCTGTGGGCAACTGCGGGTGTTATCTTTATTAGGCGCTACTCCCGGCAGGAATGTGTGGGGGCAGATTGCCTAACTACTGGGCCAAAAGTTCATATCAAGATTTTGGCTTCGCCAGAAATAATGTGCGGATGTAGATTCGTTCTTGTTCACAAAAGGAAATAATGACTTTGAAGAAAATAATTAACATAATCAACGTGAGACTCAGGTAGAACAATTTACAGGGGAATATATCTAAATTCATCACATGTTCACAAAACGAACACATTGTGTCATTCTGTCATAATGTTCTACGTTATTCTCTCATCAGAGATTTCTTCGCGTAATTTATCTGAAGAGTGAATGTTTTGCCGCAGATATTTAGGCGTGGCCACACAGGCCCAATGAAGATACGTCGAAAACGTACAGTTGTGACTTTCAATCTGGCGAAGTCACTTCCTGTCATCGGAATTATGTGACCGACACATTTTTTCCTAATGAGGATTCTGTTGTTATTACATTGAAGCGAATGTTGTTGAATTCACAACTTTTTTTTTTTTTTTTTTTTTTTTGCACATCGAAGGCAAAAGTACCTCGGCAGTTTACCGTCACCTGCAGAAATGATAACGACGGCGAGTTCGGCTTATTCATATATGACGATTTTCTTTCTTCGGAATCTCTAACAATGCATGAGCGTTACTTGATATCCTTCTAACTATAAGGTGACTGTAGGTTGTCTAAAAACCATTGGCCATCAAACGCTATCGCTAACAATCCCGATGCCTAAATTCAGGCGCAGAGCGAAGAGTCTATCGGGAGCGCATCTTTTTTAGGCAAAATATTGATTAAGATTTCGTAAGGACATGTGGTGTGGGATAGATTTACACGGTTCATTTTTACACTTCACTGACAGTTCGGTTACCATTTGTAGGTATATCGCGTTTCCTCTCCTCCAGAAAAAGCGAAACCCTCACGAACAGATAGTGGGGTAAAAGTACATACGTATGAAGATGTGTCTTGCTCGGAACAAAAGCTTTGAGGAATAACTCATTCGTTTCATTCGTCACTTTCCAAGGGTGCATTCAAGCAAATAAAGAAAGAACGCAGAAAATGTCGCCCATGCTCAACTGCACAAGGGCGATGGCCTGATTTTTATTTTCTGGTACCATAATCATAACGCGAACCTATAGTAGAAGAACTGTATTATCGTCCTATTTCGCATCACGGACATCCATAAAATTTGAAAATTTTGGCTTACGAGATCCACGGGAACAGAAGTTTCGGCTCCCTTTCAGGGCAGAATGATGTCTTCCTCGTCGCCGTGCCTTTTGTGTTCACGAACGCAACCCGCGCACAACTCGAATGTGCCTCACTCCTCGCGGACGAAGTACTCTTATGCTCCCCCATCTTCTCTCCCACTTTTTATTTTTGTTCACTAAAACAATACATTTCAACATTCACTGCAAGCGACACTCAATAACGTTCTTGCTTCTCAGTCCACTATATAGGCTCCACGCTGTCTGGCGGATTTGGCGGGAAACTTAAGGGTAAAGGTCAAAGCACGGATCACTCAACCACTTTTCATTTTGTAAGCCCTCCTCTCGGAAGCGCTTACACTCACGCACTCCTACGCAAGCACATGACACTTAGAGCTAAACGTGGCAATTGGCTGATAACTCAGTTTTCTCTTGCGATGCCGGTCTTGGCTGACGATCTCAGAACTGATGGGCTCCTAACGTTACAACGTTACGCCTCAAACAACGCCACCAAAAGCGTACTGTCCCCCCCCCCCCCTCCCCCCTCTCAGCTGTAGAAAGCTTTTTTCACTCCACGGACAGAAAGACGACACTTGCATGCGAGAACCAACGTGGGCAGCATGACTTATCACATGCGCAGTCGTACGCACAGCCTGCAAATGTCGGCGAATTGCGCGCGTGAGAAGCTGATGAATGAAACTGTTTACTAGCATCTGCTTTGAGTCGTATCAAGCGATAGCATGCGCCTCTCGCGGTTGCTAGTGATAGCGGGATGTGACACTTGCCTTTGCAACAGATGCGTAACAAGGACTCGGTCTGTGCTGAAGATTTCGAATGTATTTCTTTCTCTGAGTTCCGCAACAATTACGGCATCGCCCGTTTGCTTTTGCGATACAGAAGTGAGCACGCAAAGCTTACTCCGTCACATCGCGCCTTAAGAGGACATGTGATTTGGTGTCCCCGATGACTGACGCCGTGATGTCAGCTTTTGAGAAAAGGTGATGATGTTGTATTCGCAATTTATTCATCTATCTTCGAAAATTTGCAAGCTTATAGGCCACTTTATTATTTCAACGTTTCCTTCTTCCTTCGACCATGGTTTAGAAAATGGCTAGGAATGACACATACATCCCTAATGGAGTCACATTTTTAGCGAATAATGCATGGCAATGCGGCGTCATTTTTCTTATCGTCTTATCATCAACAAATCCGGTGTAAGTCAAGGTAAGATATGATCTAGAAATTTCAGCGTATTGGTGATTCGATAACCCTTTTCTGGTTGATTAATTTTGATTTTTCTAGAGTAAAGCAGTTTAACAACCAAAGTTTAAAAACAAAAGCAGCTTAACGTGACGGTTGTTAGGATGCGATGTTGCGTAGCGGTCTAATGCACCTGCCAGCGATGCAGAAATGCCGCGGAGCGCTTTGAACCATGCCCTCGAACAAGAATGAAGATTCTTGGACAGTGGTCGCGGCGGTCATCAGCGGCGAAGGCCTGCCAGGCAATGCTCTGTTTCTTGAGAACGTCGGGCCTGGACAACTGGCTGTAAGTTTACCTTGCGCTTTATACTGTTGCTCCCTTTTCACCTCCTCTCTTGGAAAAACCTTAAGAATGCGTCTGCACTGCCTAGGAGCAGCATGTCTAACTCGGCATCCAAGGTTCCTATAAGACCGCGTTGCGATGTCGACCTCCTATCTTAAAGGAGCAGTCCGAGTTGGCAGCTCCTGCTTATACAGTCATGTCATGTGGTCTCATGACGTCACACACCCAGACAGCCAGTCAGTGCACGGTCATGTCACCTGTTAACTGCCACCTGCCAGATTCATGGCCGCAATTTTTCGCGCACAGTGCCGACATCGGATTTTCTGAGGGACGGGGCCTTTGACTTTATCGCATTGAAATGTATTCTGAGGCATACTCGGACTTTTTATAACGTGCGTCTGTACTTTCTTCATATCATTCTAAAGTATGGATTTGTCTCGCAGCTTCCGCGGAGAGGTACACCAATCGATATGCGCTGCGAAGGTCGTAGTGTCCTGAAACTTTGGTTAGACAGCTTCATTGGCACGGGCGCTCGCTGGTGCACCCGTCTCACAAATAAGGCTGCCGTGTCAATGTCAATGAGCCTACTTGCAGGGCGCTTATGCGTCCAAGAAGCCATTCAGTAAAAGCCGCGCTCCCGGTTTGGTGTTAGCGAAATACGCGGAGCAACTCCGGACTTTATTTCATACAGCGTGTAAAGTAAAATCCATTGTGAGTTGGGCAAGGAGATTTTTCTTGCTTGCCGCTGTTAATTATGAAAGTGAGGCGAGCGACCGGGAAAAAGGGGGTGAGAGGCACTACGCCAAGTTCGCAGCAAGGCCACGTGTCTTCGTACGACGTAAGCAATAGCTTTTGCACTCTGGTTGTTTTGCTAGCACGCGCCTCCGACCGGTAGTCCCCGGTCCCTGCGGTCCCTAGGCAAGGGACGGCCATTCGTTGCGCCACCTATTCGCCGTAGCACATCTTTTCTAGTTTTGCTTATCTGCCTTGTGCCGCGTAGTCAACGTGTCATCTCCGTCGACGTGGACTTGTAGATTTGCTGACTTGTACTTTATTATTTAATGGAAGGGTGGTCACGTTTTCAATATACGTGACCGCGCCCCCCTTAGCATGCAGCGCCGGGGTCGCGTCTCCGTCTTTGTGTGTGACAGGAAGAGGTCCCGAACAACGTACCATTTGTTTGTACTGCGCCAAGTTGTCACGCGGCTTCAGCCAGCACTTTTGACGCAATGGCGAGCCATTAAGCCTCGCCCCACTTCTTTTTACTCTCCCTTCTTGTTCCTCTTGAACTGGATTACCACCACGTGCCGCCAATCTGCTTCAGGCATGCCAGCCAGGTTCTCGCTCTCGACCTATTGATATATATATATATATATATATATATATATATATATATATATATATATATATATATATATATATATATATATATATATATATATATATATATATATATATATATGCTACCCACGGCAAGGCACCGTAGTTACCTCCGAAGAAGAGTTAGAAAGGTTGTGATCCTCATTCATGTATGAGTTGATTGAAGTTAAAGTAATATGGTCACTCGTTCACTCATTCATTGAAAAACGTTTTCAAATAGTACACTCGAAGATTGACTGTTTCACTCTGTTCCTCCTTTACACGCTCCTGGTTGACTAGCGCATTCGGCTCTCACACTCCCTCACTCACTCACTCACTCACTCACTCACTCACTCACTCACTCACTCACTCACTCACTCACTCACTCACTCACTCACTCACTCACTCACTCACTCACTCACTCACTCACTCACTCACTCACTCACTCACTCACTCACTCACTCACTCACTCACTTTCTAGCACGCACAAGTACTCTCGCACTTGCTTCCAAAAGTCACAACTATAGAGCAACCGTACCTGCATTCTTGTTAAGCAAGGCGGGCCATTATGCTTAAATTATTATTATTATTATTAAATTGCGACACAAATTTATCGAGCTCTTTTGAGTTTCGTGAAGATAAGATTTTTGTTTTGGTATCGCAGTGCGCAGCCACCCGTCTTCATTCTCCATTTCGATCACCAGCGTAAAACGGACAACGTACAGACGAAAAAGAAGACGAGAGACGCTTGCGTCGTCTTCTCTTTCGTCTCTCCGTCGTCTGTTTTGCACTAGTTCTAGATATGAACGTTATCCATATCGCCCAATACAGCGCACCATCTCATCCTATATCCGGCTCACCCAGTTTTCCCTACCACACGAACAAGTTTCATTGTTACCCACGTTGCCACTGCTACCGTAGGCCTCTTCGCGGACGAACCTGCACTACCTGCCTTCTTTTTCTTTTTCTTGCGCACCCGTTGCACGAAATTACCTGCCGGGTGAGCGGATCGTCCTGCCCGTCGCTGGCACATGCTCCTTGCGCACCACCGTCCGGGCCGCCGAGGCACGTCGCGGCCATTAATGATGATTCCCGTGGCTGTCAGCCACGCCTTGCGTCGCCGAAAGGCGCCGCCGCGCACGAACAGACCGTGGAAGGGCGGCCACGCAGCTGAGGGCCCTCGGCCAGCTCCAGCGCCCCGACCGGAAGGAGCTAAAAGTACAGTGTTCCTGCCGCCGTGTACCACCTTTTCTTTCACCCCGGGAAAGAAAATGATGCCATCGCAAATGAAAAGGCAAAGCGCTGAAACCAAGAACGCTTACTACCTGTGCCCCTTTGCGGATTCAAAAGGGACAAAGTCCAGCCACAAATCATTTTGGGTATATCGCGCTTTTCGACACTATGCATGAACGGAGATACGTGACTTTTAATGCGAAAACATTTCAGCCCGAATTGGGAAGGAAACACGACTTCCTTAAAAGAGTGACGTTATACCGAAAAAAAAAAATGACCTCATACTGCAAATGTGGCGTCATCCTCAAAACGAAAAAAAGGAAGGCCCCAGAAAACAACCTGCCAACAGCCGCCTGCCCCAATCGTTTGAAAAATTATAGTGGTTTGTTTAAGTCTGTTTACGTACGGTAATACAAAAACGTTAACATTGCAAGTTCCGTGCCTAGAAGCGTTCTGCGTTTCATTCTGCGTTTCGTTCTGCTTTTCCGACGTGTACAAGTTTATTGTTATTTTACTTCGCTCGCTATTTTTCGGATTTCTTTTCTTTTTCTTATCATTGTTTAGTTTTCGTTTTTATTTTTATTGTCATTCTTTATTTTAGTTTTAGTTTTCTTTTTTTGTAGGATTTGCTCGTTCCTTTCTCTTTTTTTCACTTTAATATCTCCTTACTTTTATTGTCAGCCCTATATTTCTTTTTTTTTTTTCCTTTCCCTAGCTACATGCCCTCCGGCGTGAGAAAAAAACGGGCACAATCGCTTGAAGTCGGCTAAGCGAAGTACATTGTAATGCTTGTACGGCCTGCTGTGAAAACATTCTTATTTAAATTTTACGTAGGAGTTCTGCCCGTGAAGACATGGATGGCGGGAAAGGAATTCATTCTATCATGGAACGGAGCTTTCTTTCAGGACGTCATACGAATAACTTTTAACACAGACTTCCAAGCCTCCATGGAATTTTGTTTCCTAGCAGTAGAGTATAGAATGATGGCGGGTTTCGTATGACATAATATAGTACTAATAAGTTTGCCTAACATGTGGAAACGCCGAATGCCTGTTCCCCTTGCCGATGCCCGGGCCATGTCATAGCTATCCGGGACTATATTGGGGATTCTGTCCGACAGGTAATTGTTGTTTTGAAAACTCACTCATCTGTACCTGACTTCAGCAATGTATTGAAAAAAGTGACCAATTTGAAGTTTTTATAATTACATGTATTGGTTTTAGACTGTTTCACTTTTGACAAATCGGCCGGTCTGTAGTTTTCTGTATTTAAATGAAGGCATATAAAGACAAAAAGAATGTCAATGTAGCGCAGTGGCTAGCGCCTTCGGCTGGGAGACTGAATTATGGAGACTCTTGTCCGGGCGTGGACACGAGTTTTATTTTTTTTATTTTTAATGTTTGAGAGCTGATGGTCATAGATTCTCCCCACAGCTCACGGTCGCACCGGCCATGCGGCAAGAAATAGTTTTCCATTATTATGATAACTTGACAGCCTCAGAAGCACCATAGAAAGGGACCGAAATGGGACGCTTCACATTAAGTGATATCATTACACGAAAAACTGCTTGACTTGAGAAAGTGCAATCCTTTCTCGAAAAGCGTCGTTATAGCTGCATGGACTGCCACTATATATAGCCAGGTGAATCGAAGTTGATTTATGAACTAAAACGGCTGTCAGGTCGAATTCGTATAATGGCGATGCAAGCGCTAGTACTCTGCTTTTTTTGCAGACTTTTCAACGCGGAATAAATAGCTTCCAGAGAAAATCGCGATTTTTTTTTCGCAGAATATTTTTTCATTTAAAGACAGTAGCAGTCATTTACAGCTTCTATTGGTGGCGATGCTGAAGACTATCGGTTCAGACTTTTGCTAGGGCATGACGATACTTATCTTTTAATTAATTATTGAGAACATGAGAGCCATATCCTTTTCTAAAGCATCGCGCGGTTGATGGAAGCACCAGGTTAGAGAAATGTTCAACTTTTTTAATGAATGAACTGCATTATGCGCTCGAATTTTTTATTTTCCTCTGTTCGGTCTTCCACTGCGTGCATCGCCATATGTCCGCCCATATAAGCCCGCTCTACGTCCACTTAACAGTAATCATGCCCCGATGAGCACTCCGAATGTTGTGAAACGGGCCACCATCCGTAACAGCTAGCGCTGGGGTACATTCAGGTGGGAACCAACTCCACCAAAACAGAGACCATAATCATGAGTTCAGAGTCTATGAACATGTATGCATTTACAAGCGTAGGTCGAGGACTCGAAGAGCCAGTTATCATCTGGGGGTGCACCGGCTGGAGCAGGTTTTCATACTAAATAAGGAGAGCGATACCTTGTTAATTAGTCTACCACATTTTATGAAATAGAGTAATCCGGATGTGGCATTGATCAGCCTTTAACTTTTTTCATTCATTTGGTACTACAGTTAACAAGGGCCGTCCAGTTTAATGATGTCCATCTTATCAAAATGCGAGAAAGCGCTCCGGACTGCTGCTAGGCCGTAGTTGCCGAAATGCGGATACAGCGGAATTTTTATTGTAACAACTCACGTTCCAAGGTCGCTTCAGAACTCTCCTGTGAAAGATACAAAAGTAAATGAAAGCCGAGACAAAAATTAACCAGCGGCAAAGATTCAACCATCGTCGGAGCTATAGTGTCCTCTTTAATGTGCTTCTTGTCTCACTAGGGTCCATAGTCCTGAACAAGATACTTGTTTTAAGTCTGCCCTTCTTCATCTCTCCCCCCCCAACCCGTTCCCGGCCCTCTTCAAAACGCACGCACGCGCGGTTTTCTATTGCCTAGAAAGGAAAAGGGTTCTGCCATGTTTTGCAGGCCTAGGAAACGTCATTAGCGTAAGGGCGAGACAAACGCGGAACTCTCGTTAGGCAGCGGCAATTCCATCACAGCGCAAGCAGAGTTGCTAAGAGGAGTGGAAGATGAGAGGGGATGGGAGCGAAAAGGTCGGAGAACAGTTGCAGCATAGGGAACGGCGCCACTCGGTTCTGAACGCGTTCCCACTGCAAGAGCGCGGGCAATAATGCATACGCACTCTAGCGTCCATCTCACAGCAGTCTGAGCGGAGCTCCATAAATGACCTCACAGTAGTGGCTCGGGGGCCTTGATTAACTGAGGAGCTCAGTTTTAGAAGACGAGCGGCCCGTTTCAAGCGGCTGCCCGTATTTTCGCGCTCAGCGTTTCTCGAATGTCACTCGCGGTTCGTAGAGTAAGCATGCTCCCAGAGTAGACTTTAAAGAAAATGAGATTGATAGGTAAAAGGAGAACTATAAACGTCGTAAAAAATTATAAGCAAATCGATATGTCTCACATGCGGGTTGCGGGGGTATTTAGTTTCTTGTGGCGATGCTTCCTTTCTACTGAACAAAGCGTTTAAAATGAGTACACGAATTGCTCGGCCCCACAGGGGTCGCTGTGATGTTTTCGAAACATGATACCGACTCAGAAATTTTGTAAACTGAACTCATCTTCATCGTTGAAGACTTTCTTCTTTGTATATAATGTTGTGCCCTAAAGCAACTAATATTTAGTTAGCTTTATTAATTAGTTGCCAATTTTGTCTCACATTATCGCGCATGCATAAATGATGCCTTGCATAAATGTCCACCTACTCAGACAGCAAGGATGTGGATGTATTTTTCTCAGCTTTTTTGAAAGAAATATTTAAGGGGAACAATTTGAAACAAGCTTTTTAAAGTTGACTTAAGTAATGAAGACGCATCTACACGTGTGGTTCAAAAGTGCATACCGTCGTATTTAAAGGAATGCAGTAGACAACGTTATTGAGTGAGACGTACAAAGATTTCGATTCTTGAAAAGAATGTTTACGAGACCGGGCAGACTCAGCTTTAACACGAGATTCCTAAAAACTGCGGCATATAATAACTATTGCACAACTTTTCCGTTATTTGTAATAATTATTTATTGTGATGCAATACTGGACAGCGAGTCCCACTGAGAGTATTTCCTTGGTAGCGTGCGATAGTTGTTCAGATGGCGTGACAAAATAGAATGATATATGACTGATCTTCTGCGCGTTAAAGACGGACTCCACTTGGAGGCACGTGGTGATAGAGGACTCTTAGCTAGCTCCAACCAACTTGGATTAGTTCTTTAAGGGGCACCGCAGTATTATGTTATGGTATTTTTTGTGTTATCTTCTTCAACGACGCTCCAAAAAACCAGTCATCACCGATTTCTCAAGGTGCTTCTTTGTGGTAGCAGGAGCATCACAAGGGACATTGGGGTAGGGCTGGAGTTAAAATATATAATAGCTTACTGTTCTATCGAATCTAAATACTAGTCTGCCTACATGTTCAGGGGCATGCTATTGAAACAGGCAGTGATAATTTGACTCAATTTGCTTACGGAGATAGTTCGAGATGTCACGTACACAGCGTGACCTCTCATCGTTCCTGCTGTTAAAGTACAGCCGTATGAATATTCATCTCAACTCTTCATTACATGTTGTTAGGAGCAATAGCGTTAAAGAAATCGTTCTTCAGAAGATCCGGCATTGGCGTCACCAATGGCATTGTGAGCGAAAAATAACAAGCCTGCCTCTGGCAGGTGGTATATGTGACATGGCTGGATGTGATTGGTTAGGACTTCACGAGACTCCATGACATGGTCAAATCGGCAGGAGATGCGAACTATCAACTCGGGTACCTCCTTTTAAAAGCGTACAAATGGGAATGAAACTTACCAGCACCCTTGGAATCTGAATCAGGTACGCTACTCCTAGGCCACATAGAAATGTTTCTAAATATTAGTTATAGCTGTGGTTTATATCCGTGTCGGTGGGTATTTGACAGTGTGGTAGCTTACGACTGTTTGCTTATGAGTGTGTGTGCGAGGTAATGGAGGTAAAATTAAATTCAAAGATTTGCAATTAAGCGCCTTTAGAGTGCATTCAGAGTGCATGTACAGCCTGCCATAACTTTAACTGGCGAACTTGACGGCCGCATATTCAAACCGGCGAAAAGTCCAAGTTATAGGCAAAGACCCACCAAGCCCTTGCTTAGTCTCAACCTTCAGGCGAGTTTTATTTGTTCTAAGGCGCAAGAGAATAGAAAAGGTGAATGTCACACAATTCACTTAGATATTTGGGCGACTATACGTGAACGATCGTCTACAAGAGAAGCCGCAGATGAGAGCCATTAGCGCTGCTCCTGTCACACCCTTAGAGGCGAAGTGCGAAGCTTACGTGTCCACGAAATGATTTTATACTTACTGTCCGCAAAATTTAAAGTGCCCTAAATCTTCTTGTCGATATGGATATCTCTCATATGTGCACTTTGAAGGCGTCTGCATTCCGATGGAGTGGGGACGTAAAAGGCGCCCGGGTGTTGTGCGATGTCAGCGTAGGTTAAATCTGTAGGTGGTGTAAATTAATCCAGAGCCCTCCACTGCGGCTTCTTTTATAGTCAGAGCCTCTTTGGGACATTAAGCCCCACATACTAACCAACAATGTTAACGTTGGATGCGGTTAAATTTAAGGTTTAAAAACTCTGGTGAGAGCAGTTTGAAAACAAACTTTCGCCCGTACATGGAGAAGATGCCTATAAAAAGACTAAGCTTTGTAAACAGCCTAACATTCGGAAGTCCACACACGTTGACAGGGAACTGAAGTGAGCCGCATGAGAGACAACTGCAAGGAACTGAATTAAATTTCGAGGATTGTGTCGCCCATTTGAGAGCTACAAACGAAAAGAAGTAAACACTAAAGCACGCGGAGTGGAAGGACAGAGACACTGGAATAGTTCGACTGAAAGCCGAACTCAGATTGGCTTGTTATCGGCAAGTCACTAGGCATTTTCGCCACGTCTGAAATAAGTTCTTCGAAGTTTTTGTGCCAGGATTGCGGCGATCGACCCGCTCTGCTTTGGTATCACAAACTAAACTTGGAAAGCAGCTCGATGCGATTTCATTTCGATCGATCCGTCCCCCTTCCAATATGTTGCCTCTTGATCCTATAGATGACATTAACTGGTCGGACACGTGAAACCCCGGCATTTTTTTTTTTTTTTACCTGTATCCTCAACGGAATTCCTGTATGTTCAGTCTCAAGTTTCCGCGCTGGGGCCCGGAGACTGGGCCACAAAAAGTACGTGCGCTATAATTGTGGACGTATGGCAGCGGAAGATAGGTTCGTGTAGAAAGCGCTGGGTAATTGAGTCACGCGAGGACGTTATTTCTTGCCACACCGCAGCGCATTGTTAATCAACAGGGTGGTCAGGAGGGGAGGGGAGGGGGGGGGGGGAAGCGAGGAGCAGACAGTCCATTTCTGCTGCTACTCTTGGGCTAACGGGAAACGCGCTTTCGACCCGTTCAATGACACTCTACAGCGCACAATAATGAGGGCTTTCTCGCCGCAGCTCGGCAGCGTGGGAGGGTTCGACAGCACAGGATAAACAAACAAGGATTAAAAAAATAAACGAACAAAAAAGGACACACATGCTGCCCCGCGTCCCGGTTCGGCTGCGCCGCGTGTTCCTCCTGTTGCATTAGGTGACGTGACATATACACCCCCGCCGCCACGCTTGTGGGTCACTCGGCGAAGCGCGAAATGCTGCCGACAGGTTAATCGTCGCAGTCGCGAGCCATGATACCTCATCGGGTGCATGCATACGTAGCGACACCCACGAAACGCACATACTTGCACGCACTGCAGTGTGATGTGAAAAAGTGTGATTTAGTTTGGTTAAGCTCGAACTCTCTGTGCACCGTCAGTGCGGTTTCGGTGGTGCGCTTGTATCTATAAAGGCAACAATCTGCAGTAGAAGAGTGCCCCGGAAAGCTGGAAGGGGCCACGGGTACGGGGCTCGGGCTCTGTGGAATTGATTGGGCCGTCACTTCAGTGATAGCAGGTGGAGGCAGAGGGATGGTGGTGAGGTGAGAGGGGGGGGGGGGGGGGGGTCGGTTAATAGAGTGGTTGCGACGCCTGGCTGCAAGTCGTCGGGCAGAGGAGAGGAGACGGCGGAGACCGTGATCAGAATGCCAGCTCGCATGATCGCTCCACGTGGAGCGCAGCGAAATTGAAGCAAGCGAATTCTCCGGTCTCATTGAAAGAGCTCCCTTGCAGAGAACTTACAGAAAGGACTAAGAGAGAGACAGCGAGATAGTGAAGATAGAATTACTGAAAGAAAAGCATTTCTGTTATTTCGGAAAAGCCCTTTTATATCAGTACAATGCATGAGAAATACTCCACCCTGGAAGCGGAATTCCTTAGACGTATCGCCCGCATACTGTGTTAGGATAGAATTGATCTTTCTCTTTTCTTGTGTTTGGTTTCGGTTCTGTGGGGCTTTCTGCGGTGAGCGATGCGAAGTGAGCTAGCTTCAGTGAGCAACGCGCAAAAGAAATCGATGTCATTTGAATTGCCGTTTAGATTCGGACTGTGCCCGTCGCAGTTCCCTCGCCACTGAAGGTAGCATTGCACATGAGCTCCTTAAACGACTAGAGGTTCTGGCCCGCTCCTGAGTTCAACCTTAGATTATGTTAGGAGCTATGAAAAAAATAAAAAAATAAACAACGCGATTAATGTGCCTTGTCCCTGCTGTGTTGTTATTTGGGCGGAAATCATATACCACAGATGTTTACTAACTTGATGTTTATGATTTCTGCCCTCCTTTCGGCCCGCTTTCCGACAGAGTTGTTCGGACCTCTCCGAATTCCATAGTCGTTTAGCATCGTTGGTCGTATACCAAACATTACTGGAGATATTTACTGCGCTCAGTTCGAGACCCTTGTTGAATTACATTTTTTTTTTTTTTCGTGCAAAGTGACTTTACAGGAAAGCGTTTCTGCACAGTGCTTATTATGTGCGTAAGTTATCGCTCTTTTCATGATCATGATTATTTAAAGTTGTCTTGTCAGCTTAATAGCGGGTGCTAACGGGCTAGTCACCTATTAGTAAGGACTCACATGGACTTCCATTATAACATAATTTCGCCAAGAGAAGAGCTGTGAGCGATCCAACATTACAATGCGAGGGATATCGATAGCTATCTCGAATTCATTGAGTTCCAAGGCAGTATTTCTTTATTGAGAATGCAATACTATACCACAGCCCAATGGAGACCTCATGTGGCCGCAGCTACGCCGTGAAGAGGGATAGCTACGGTCTCCTCATAAAAAAGTCAGCCTGCCATGACATTTGAATTCCCGTTACCCCTATGCCACGGGCAGGAGCTGCCAACTCGGGTCGCTCCTTTCATATGGGAAGGTGATATCAGAATCAGCCTGCCAGAATCGTTTGCATTCTCGTTACCCCTACGACACGCAGGCACGTCCATACGGCTTGGTTGAAGCGTGACTTTATATGTGGGCTGGTAGCTTACGCTCTCGCGTCGCACCCTTAAAGGATGAACTTAAGTGTCCCCAATAATGTACACTGATAGGGCGTGATAGGGGAATAATGTAGCAGACAAAATAAGCTTCCGCCGTTGTTTTCGCAATTCAGCTAGGGTTAACCAGAGATAAATTGCAACTAATGTTTGTCTCACGTCAACGGTACGTTCAAGGCGTGTACTGCGTGAACCTGCCGTCAATATTTCTTGCTCACACCATGGACTATATCTTCAGCGTACATGCTGGTTTCTGCAAAGCTTCGTTTATTCATATTGCGAAGACTGCATAAAAAAGAAAAAGCCTGTTTACATTACACTGTGCGGACACATGTGTATCCACTGAAACAGAATATAAAAGAGTTGCTTATGAAGAAAAGTTAAGCATCTAATTAGCTTGGCTGAGCACGGATGTACAAGCATAGACAAAGTCTAACACTTGTTTAGCTAAATTTGACTTCATTTAACTTTCCTTTGTGACGTCCTGCCATCTTTAGCTAAGCAGCTAAAAGGTACTTTAGGCTTTTATTAGGTTGAAGAGGACGTAATTCGTGTCAATAGTGCACCTTTGTCCGAGGTGATGAAGATGACGTCATGGGAAGCGCAGCGTAAAAGAGTGACAGCTTCGTATGCGAACAAACCAGCCATCGCGCTGGTCGAGCACGGTGGTAAGCGACGCTTTGCCTCAGCCTGGTTGCGAAAACTCCTGGCTGTGCCATTTTTTTATTATTTATTTTTTTTTTCGGTTGATACAGAGCGAACAGTTGATGTCTGCGCTATCGTGTCCAGTGTTTTCATCGTTCGTGTCCTAAAGTGAGCTGCTTTTTTTATAAGATATGATTCACGAACTAGACCGTTCAGCCACCCTTGCGAAACAGTCATGACGATAATGAACACGTGACTTTTTTATGAATCCTCGGTGATATAATTTCCGAAAGAGTCACTGAAGTCACCCCGAATTTTATTCATTTCAGCACATTTTAAGAAATCGTATCCTCTTACAGAAAGCAAAGTTATTTACCAGTTTTTATGAAACTCACAGCTCGAGAAAAAGCCATAATTCAGAATAGCCTGAGTGCCTTATGAAAAACACTCAAAGACAAGGAATATTTTATGAAACCTTTAACGAATTAAATTGAGATTCGTGCAAACAATATTTCGCAAAAAGCAGTTTCAACTGTCGTTAGTACTGGTTGCAACTTAAGGCGACGTGTTTCACACTGAGTGAATACAGCGCACTGACGCCATCCATTAGGCCATGACCTAACAGAATTACAAAAAAAAAAAAGGCAAAATGTAAAATTTGTTGAAAGCGACGTTAAACAGCCCTGAAAAGTGCAGTGGTCTCCACTAGCTTACTTTGGACAGCGGAAATACGCAGTTTAATGAGAACAGGAGGCAAAGCCAAATGGTTCCACGCCGGGCTTCAGAGGAACTGTTCACGAAAAAAAAAAAGATAAATATAGAATAAAGCGACTCAAGGCGGCGTCAGCTATTTTACACTAATGCGCCGCCGCCGTGCGGAGAGAGAATTTCCCGCACTATCCAAGTTAATCTCGTTCCGCAAGACACAAAATAATAAGCACATCGAGGCATGCGTCCACAAAAAGCAAAAAGGTAGAGGAAAAACATTATCTGCTGTGAAACGCGACGTTTTGAAGTTTGGGATAGGATGATCGCTTCTTTGCCCGTCACACTATTTTTGTTTCTCTTAGCCCCTCGCCAGTGACTTTCAACTCCTCTTTAAATTCGGTACCTATACATGAGCGAGAGTGGCGACAACTATGCCTCGCTTCGCATGCCTCTCTTCCCGTGCTCTTCAGCACTTCACTTTAAGCGTTTCTGACACCGAACGATGCTCTTTTCTTGCAGTCTAGAAGCCAGCGCTGCTCCGCGTTTGACGTCATATCCTTTCCCTGCTGCGGCCGATCACTGCGGACGCCCTCTCTCTCCCTCTCGCTTTTACGATTTCCTTTCTCTCTCCCTTCGCCTTCATTGGAAGCAGGCACGGCTTCAATTTTCCGAGTCAGTCAGGCCATTATAAGCGTTTCTATCCCCTCGAGTATCTCAACCTATTACTGCCGATCGCAAGCCTACTCTCCGACTTCAGTAATTGAATGCAGTACTGGCAGGGCAAACTGTGACAAAGGAAGAATTTAGTACATAAGGCTCTTCGAAATTCGGGCTACCTCCAAGTTTACCTGCAATGATGTGCTTCCTTTCAATCTACACGGCTCCTAAGCTTATCTTCAAAAATGAAGATACTAATGAAGACAGTGGCCCGCAGTACCTCTGCCCACAACTTCTTCCATTACATGTTATGAACAAACTCTATACCAGCGAAATGTTCTCAAACTTCTTTCTTTCTTTTTTTTTTTTCAATTATCTTTTGTGTGATTGGTGCTCATATATGCTCACATCAGCCACGCCGGAACTGAATGTAAACGAAGTGGCATCTCGCAAATGCGCAGAGAAAAAAAAAAGAGGAGGGGGAGGTGGAAAGGGCAAACGTAAACGTCCTGTATTTTAGCGACGTGGGGCTCCATAAATACGCATGAATCAATCCACAAACGGCGTCCATGCCTGAAAGATTTCACCACAGGCGTGCTGCCGAGAGTCGCGGAGTTCATCATGCGTCTAAAGTAAACTGTGCAGTGACAAAGTGTGTGCACTATGGTGCACAGAACTATGTTTTCACACACCGAAGCAGTTTCGGGTAGCGGGGGAAAAAAAAGGTGGACAAGTGGGTGAAGATGAGGTACTGGAAGAAGACAACTCGACTTGGCGGGTTTCTCGGTTGGCTGTGGCATGTCGTGGCTCGTCAAAGCCCCGACGTGCGACATCGTGCTCTTGCCTCCTTGCCGCGCTGCTGTCTTGGCGCTAAGTGCGAGGGGGTGGCGGAACGCCTGGCTTGACGGTGAGCGCCCTGGACAGAGCCTAGCGGGAGAGGAAAGCTCCGCCGCCGAGTCGGGCGCGAGAGACACCGGGTCTCCGGGGGTCTGACGCGCTTCATTCGTCAGTCGGCGAGAACAAAATGGTCAAACGCGGGCACCAGACGTTACCGTGCTAGAGCTGCTGTCGCTGTTCCTGCGACAACTGCTCTTTGTTCGGTATTTTCAGTGCGCGCCACTCACTGCCATCCCGAAAACGTTTTAAGTGCCGCGATGAATGAACAAGTTTCGGGAAAGGTTTTCACACTTCTAAAGGCCAAAGTGCTTTAAGTTTGCAATTGTTTTCTTCGTTTGCCGTGGTCTGATTTTGGCGAATCTTGTTCAGCGATGTCTTTCATTTTTATTCTTTTCCTCCACTTTCTCAGTTGAGTAGCGTGATCGAATAGGCGTGTCCATTCCGCAGAAAAGAAGATATATATTGAACGACGTGTCTACTGAAGGAGTATTAGTCCAGGCCAAGGAATCGACGTTAACGATACCAGTCGAATAGATCGCGGGACGCACTCAAACAATTTAATACCTCACTTTAGATTTTAGTAGGCTCGGAGGCCAGTGGATTCAAGAGCAACTGGCTCGAAACAACAACAAAATTAAATGAATTTCTCAAATTAGTGAAGCGGCTGCTGATAGAAATTGCTCTCTTTTATAACGTTGTTCATTGCCTCGAGAAATGAAGGAAGAGTTAAGGGGAAAACAAAAAACAAAAAGGGGGGGGGGGGAGGGGGGAGGTTTTAAATAAATGAGAAGTGTTTGGCCGTTCTAATGAAGTCGAGAAGAAAGCGATGATAGCGCCGCTGCGTCCAAGCAGTGCATTAGGATGCGTTGTTAGGCGGGAGACCCGCTGCTGGCAGGTGCTTTTAAATATTACAGTTTAGTATGACCTCCGATCCGTTACAACGAGTTGCAACTTTGCCCAGCAGCGGTGGCTCTGGGATTAGAACGCTGGCTTGCTGAACCCAATGTCTCAGTAGGAGCGAAAGATACCGACCAAAAAATGAAGATGGAACACGTTTCGGCTCCCACACGGGAGCCTTGTTCACAGCGAGGCCAGAACTTAACGTCGCTTTTTTAAACACGGCGCATGAGAGAGCCGAGGCATCTTGCGTAGGTTGGGGGCAGACTCCCATCATTCCTATTGAGCGTATGCGCTGTCGTCTGGATGATCAATGATTGAAGATAGAGCCGCGACTTCTTGTCCCTTTCTTCGGCGATTATGCGTGCCTCTGCCCAGTTTATGCAGTGTGTGGTAGATACCGAGTGCTCGGCAGGTGCATTTTGATCTATGCGCCGGTTTTTGACGTCACTCTGGTGATCACGCAATCTTTGGTTATAGTTACCTGACTCACCAATATACAGCGACGGGCAGTCCGGAACATGAAATTTTGTACGAAACGCCGGGAAATTTTTCTCTTTCGTTTATCCTTTACTAGCACCAGCTGATTCTTCAATTTCTTAGCTATCATATGCGGTCTGTACGTCATAAGAAGGTAAGAGGCACGCCAAGGTTTCACTGACGCCTAGAAAATAAGGAATCACAGCTTGGTTTTGTGTGCCTTGGGATGGCTGCAGCATTGGACGTCCAAGTTGACGTTGTATGAAGTCAATGCATGGTATGCCCGGACAGCCACAAGAGGAGAAATCGCGACGTGCTCTGTTTCAGCCGCCTGGTCTCCCTCTCTGGAACAGGCGTCTTTTCGGCGGAGGAGTGTGGAAACAACAGAAGTTTTTGGGAATCATGGTGCACAGGCTGACACGGGTTTGTCCCGGTATCAAATCCCGGCCGCGGCGGCCGCTTTTGGATAGACGCGGAAAGCAAGGCGGCCGTCTAACTGTGTGATGTCAGTGCACATTAAAGAACCGCAGGTGGCCGAATTTTCCGGAGACCTCCACTACGGTGTCCTCCATAACCTGATTCACTTTGGGACAATAAATTCAACAAACCAAACCAAATTCCAACTTTTTTGTTCTCCTCTCGGTGAGATATGTATAGGCGAAACCTCCAGGGTTTAGTAGACTTTAATGCGGGAGCAATATTAAAACTCACAGAATCGCAGCCGCACGGGTACAAAGGAAAGCTATGCAGCTTTCTTGGAAAGTTTGTTGTTTCAGGCAACTTAGTAGTTCAAGCTGAAAACGTGAGTTGACCAACACTGCTCCCAATTTGACTTCTGGATCAATTCACTCACCCTTTATACCATCTGGTCGGTTGACCGCCCTCTTTAGATCAATTGGTAGAGCGACTGCCCCAGGCAAGTGATAATGCCCATGTCGGGGCGCCCAATTATGATGGATTTTTCCCCTAATAGGTTTCTGAGAAATCTATGTGTATTTCCTTCTTATACGTGCAGCGCTGTTTGGGTGGATGCCAGCGAGTAATTGCTCCTGTAGTTTTCTCCTTTCGTGTGCACTTATCCCGTTCTATTTTCTTTGATATGTGACGAGCCGAGTGTTTATCAAACCCTTGAAACTTTCTTTCTCAACTCTCGACTTTGTGATGAATAAATCTCTTTTTACTATAACTTCACTGCTGAAGCGAATATCACTTTTTGGGTTGGAATTTCAGCGAACAACAATGAAGAAAAAATACTACAATTTTATAATGTGTATAAATTGAAAATAAGTGCAAATAAACTGCTAGTTTTCATTACGCCTATATTGTTTTACACTTATGTACTTTTTTTATCATTCAAAAGTTGCTCGAGTCCCCACTTAGCTCTTTGCAGCTAATTGTTAATTTCCGCCCTTTTGTTATACATTTCCCACTGTGTTCGTCGTTTTTCGCTGGCTATAGAACGTTATTAAAATACAGTAACGTTGAAGTGACATGTGTATCTTATAAGCTGGACATAGAACTACCACGACTGCTCAAAAAGGCAATTACTCGCCGCTACAACTTTAGGATTAAAGAACACCATCTTATAGAGCTTTTCAGAGAACGATAGGCATTTTTGCAAGTTATGAAGGGATAGAGATTCAGAAAAAGTTTCGTTTTTTCGGTCGTCATCGGGGTAAACGAGATCGAAATAGCAAGGTGCTGCAATTGTTCGCGCACGAGCTGAGGAAACTCGCGTTTCTCTGTTATCGACATTTACGAATATTTTCAAAGCGGAAGCCAGCCTTCTTGAATTTCGCAAGGAAAAGGCAGGGGAATGGGGGGGGGGGGGGGGGGGGAGTGCGTCACTCTGAAGTTTGTTTCGAACGATTGCTAAAAAAAAAGAACAACAATTCACTGCCAGTGAGTTTCCAACCCATTCTGAGGTAAAGAGATCAGCTTCGCTTGTTATTCACTTTATTTCACGAAGCAATACAGTCTGGCTAAAATGTCACAGCGAGCTGATTTATAAGCAACTTGTATTTGTTTACAAAAGGTTCAAGTTGGTCACATTTTCCAATACACTGATAAACTCAACTACAGATGACTTAATTTTCAAAACATCTATTATTTGTCGGACAGAATCATCAAAATATTCTCGGATGTCTGACACGAAGATCAGCATCGTGGTCGAAAAGCCATTGGGCGTTTCTACACGATATTCAAATCTGTTAACTCTAGCATATCATTCAGAACATCATCATCGCTTTCTACTTATAAAACCGGAATTACATGAGGATCTAAAGATAAATCTTTCTGCAAATTCGGTATAAGCTAACTAAGCGAAAATGTTTTCTCAACTATATAAACAGATGCTCGATAGTTTCCAGCTTTTTCCATAAAATGCAGTTGACACATCATGGTACGAAGATTTCCTTTTCTGCCATCCATGTTTTCGTGTGCAGATCCTCATCTTCTGCGGCCGGGCCGGGACGTGTGAAATGAGTACCTGTACAGCCTTCTGCGAACATGCTCGTCCTTAAATTGTACTCAGTAGGCGGTTTATTCCTGTGTGAAGCATCCGGTCGTTATTAGAGAGTTTTAGTACTTGGTACGTAAGCATACACAGAATTTTTGCGTACGTAGGCGGCCTTGCGTGCTGCTTACTGTGCATGCGTCATACCCAGCAAGATTCTTGCGTACTGCGTACACATTGCTTGCATACGCAGAAATTCCTACCTCTGCGTGCGTTCGCTGAACCGTCTGCTTGTTGCTCTCGTGTATGAGAAAGCTCGGCAGACGCGTTTGGCTATATAGCCGCGAACGATAAGCAGCAAACACACAGCACGTTCGTTTTTTTTTTCTTTTTATTGCAGACAATTTGGTGTTTCGCGAGAAGTAAAAACTTCTAATTCATTTGTTGCTCCGCAGTAGAGGGCGCGTATTGCAAATTGTTTTTTATGAATGCACTGCTCGAACGCTCCTACTTCTAGCTGGTGTATTTCGTCGCCAGGATCGCTGAAACCTGAAGCAGTAAGTACCAAGTTTCCCGTGGGATTTAAACCTATAGACAAACGCCTTGTTTACAAGAAAATGGGGCACTCGCGACCCCGCCGCAGACTGGGGCGGTGTCGTGAATATGTGAGAATATGTGGAAGCGAAAGATTTCAAAGCCGTTTTGTCTTCACGGGACACCTATGATGTTTTGCTTTTTTCGGTATAGAGCAACTACAAACATCCTAGAAAAGACTGTGAAAATATCAAATGCCATTTCTAAAGCGGAGTATACCTATATAACGCTGCGAGACTTATAGGGGTGCGAGTTGGTAGGGCTCTTAGAAAACATCATTAAAGGTTGGCGAGTGCTTTGAATAAATGTGCGACAAAATATGCTGAGTCATTCCGCTGGTAATCTATTTATACACACCGCTAAAATATGTGTTGTGAAGCGGCACATACCGCATACACGCTCGCTATGCGCTGGGTGCTTCTCCCAAACGCGGAAGCTTCTCGTATACAGCTGCCGTATGTACTAAGTTCTCTTAATATCTGTCATTCAAAGTAAGCAGCCCATAGACAAAAATACATTCAAAAAGCATTTTTAAACGTCGGAAGGGAACGGTCCATTGTAGCAGACGGCGGCGCAGCCGACGCTCTATTCGATCGCGGACGACGCCGGCGACCGCGAACGACATTCGTGTGAGCAGACGGACAGTTGGTCATCTGCTGCTGTGCACGGTTCCTTTTTCGTGCCGAGTAATGACTACTTTAAGATTAAAAACTTGTATCATTTAAGTGGCCGCATTTAAGAGGGAACGTTGAAGCTCTCGGAAGACCGGACAGTAGATTTCAGGCGTATGTAGGCCTTTACAACGCAGATTCATCGAGGCGAGTTAAATATTGTTTGGCTCCAAAAAAGCCGTAGAATATTTTGTCATCCTTTTTTTTTTTCAAAACATTGGCTAACTCTTAAATATCTGCCGTGTTCACTGGTGCTGGCCCAAACCAGAAAATGAATTTGGTAAGTTTTTTTATGGGGCTGAAACGTGGAGGCTAACCAAGAGAGTTCTACTTAAGTTGAGGACAACTCAAAGGGCTATGGAACGAAAAATGGTAGGGGTAACATGAAGAGATAGGAAGCGGGCAGAGTGGGTCAGAGAAATAACTCAAGTTACCGACATTCTAGTGGAAATTAAGAAGAAGAAATGGGCATGGGCAAGACATGTAGTGCGAAGAGAGGATAACCGATGGTCGCTTAAGGTAACAAACTGGATTGCAAGGGAAGGAAAGCGTAGCAGGGGGAGGCAGAAAGTTAGGTGGGCAGATGAGGTTAAGAAGTTCGCAGGGCTCAAGTGGATGCAGCTAGCACAGAACCGGACTAAGGGGAGAAATATGGGAGAGGCCTTCGCCCTGCAGTGGGCGAAGGCCTCTGATGATGATGATGATGATGATGATGATGATGATATGGGCCATGCTCCCGGCTTTTACGGCATGTATACGTTTCGTTTCATTTTAAATATACTCCGCCTCTCTAATGAGACTTCGTATAGCTTCGCAGTGTGTTCACTGAAGTTCATAGTTACTTTTTACACTGAATGATGACATTAGAGGTGCACTGTGAACTCAGAAAACTGCTTTGACATGATATCGTTTCTCTCGGCCCAACGGTTTGCTTCTTCGGAGTTAAGTTTTGCACGGGGTTGTATCGCTAATTTTTGCTTTCTACTACGTTTGCGAGGGTTAGTGTCCCGATTCGGTCAAAGTTATTCATTATATCCTCATCCTCTGCAACAACGACGAACCGGATCAGCACCTTTGCAGCATGGGTTCCAACTCTCGCCTGTCGGAAAAACAAAGAAGCAGGAGTTCTAGCGCTGGAAAATTCAGTTTTTGGATGGCTGCGAGGTGGCACTACACAGGCCACTGCGCTTGCCGCGTTAGCTTTCGGACTCCTGCGTACGTGTGCGCTTCCGCCCTACTAAAAGTCTTTCTGTGGTATGTACGCGACCATGCCGTAGCGTTCCGCAAAGTACGTGGAATGTGCGTACGCAGCGCTCACTACGCAGTACTAAAACTCTCTATTGTTGTTGTGCCCTTGGATAATGGCGTATTCCCATGGGGGTATTGGCCACATATTTAAGTGTGTTACACGCTGCGCTGCGGGTGTCCTTTCTGTGTGAAACTACCTGTTTATAAGCTGCGCTTCTGATGTCGTCATCATCTGCTTCATATCCTCTGACAAAGTTGCCCTAATGACCGTAATTAAGACTTTTCTACAAGTAATAAAAAAACCTAAAGCGTCCGCTAAGCACTTAGCTAAACATGAGGAGACGTGGCAAATAAAAGTCAAACGGAGCAAAGCTTAGCTAAACCAGTGCTGAGCATTGCTTGTGTATGTGTATCCGGACTAAGCGAAGCTAAACCACCAGTCAATTTCTTCCTGTGATATCATGGTCTAGAGTGACCACATGAACTGCGAAACCTCATATGCAACGTGGTGAACTAAACGACTGGAGCGTATCTCAATACCTGAACCCCTAAAAAAAAAAAAGAATATGCAGCTTTCAGGACAAGAACATTAGGAGAACTCATTCAGTGATATGTCGGGCACCAACTTAGTAGCTATTTGTCGTATTCTCAACGTGTCATGAAAAATGCGCCGAATGTATCTCCATGATAAAGCAGATAGGTCTTCTTATTGGTAGGTTGTTTTCTGCGGCATTTTTTCCTTATGAGATCACGGATTTTGGCGACATTGACACTCGGTTCGAGCTCTTGGTGAACGACCTGGAAGGGGTCGAGATGCAGCGATCATTCCTTGGTTCTAAGCCGAACAAACCATGCGTTAACTTGCGTTTTACTCAAAAAACGTTCTTTCTTAGTTGTTTGCATCATTACAACATTTTTTGCTGCGTTCTTGCACGGTAAAAATCAAACGTTCACGGTCGCCGATTGTTCGTAACAATCTTCATGCATTTCTTTGTGGCTCGAGTGTACTACAGACATACACATAGAACTGCATCGTTGCACGTCGTTGTCGGTTGACACCACTTGGCATGCTGACCCGGGAGAAGTCGTCTCGAAGCGGTGTATTATGATTCGGTTATTTTCTGGTCACCGCCCCCTCCCCCGTCCCTCTGTTAGGGCCCATGCTAGGAGTTTGATTATCGTTATTGATGTGCAGAACATATGAGTTACCAGCTATATGAAATTCACTTAAAGTGAAAAACAACCCTTATTTTTTTAACTTTCGTTAGTTAAGATTTCCCGGGACGACACAGGAGCCCCATGTACAGCTTGGAAGCAGATCACTTGAGATCTTCATTTATGACAGACACTGCATATAAGCAGTGTGATTCTGCATGCACGATTTAGTATGTCCAAGCTTCACCTTCCGCAGCAGGTACGAAAGAAAACAAACAAGGCGCAAACATTCGCTTTAAGCAAGCGCAAATAACAAAGGAAACAAATAGATCTATCGATCCAGTCCCTTCGTAGACTACGGAAATCTATGCATATCTGCGTAATGCCCTGCTTCCTAAATGGTGTTATTAATCTAACGGCGGCAAGCTTGTCGAAGGGATAAACTCGACCACTATAGAAAACAGCGCTAGTCTACCGCTACCACGGTCGAATATCCGTCGCGAACGAAACGGGGCTCTACAACGGGGCAGCAATTTTGGCTCCACGGACGGCCCGTTATCATTTGTTTTGCCTCGCACGCGAAGAAGCGAACGTGAGCGCTCGACAAATTTTTCGCGCGCGGGTCACAGTTGGGACAACCAAAAGGGCGTCGTCCCTTTCTGTGCTGTGGACAACGCTCCTAGTCCCTGTTTTGTTATTGTTGTTGCTTGTGTGACTGTGTTTTTTTTTTTTTCCATACTCTTCTTCTTTCTTCGCGCGTGCGCCAAAGGCCAAATGTTAACGCGCAGTCGCGTCTAGGGGGCCGCACAATGCAAGCTACGCGATGAATACTGGCTTTATTGGACTTGTTGCATTATAAGGATCCGCACGTGCTTTGCGGTTCATTCTGGTTATTAGCGGGCTCTCATAGGGACCTGCTAACGCGTGCGTACAAACGCTTCCCGCTGCTAAGTTGGCGTGCTGGATAGCTCGTATGTGTTTCCGGATCTATTGGCGCCTCTACCAAATTCGGTCGTTATATGCTTCCGAAAACTGCGCGATAGCAAAATATATTGTCGGAACAGGCGGCCAGTTGTGCGGTTTGGTACTATCCGCTGGAATCATGATTCGCGGCGCATGTTCCTGCACGTTTCCTGTTATGGAACAATGTGTAGGCGAGACAATGCAAGTTGCAATATATGTGCGTTTCGAAACGACGCTGCGTTGCTGGTTTCAGTTTGGTACTTATCCTGTACTTATACTGCACTTATCCTTGATTTTTCATCTTCAGTCTGATTTAAACGATGTACTCGCATTACTAAACGTACGGTGAAGCGGAGCTGCGATTGTCTTTTTTTTTTTTTTGGTTGTGTATGACTGCTCAACTGTTCGAAGTCACAGTTGGGATTAGTGTTTTCAGTTGTTTCTACAAGTACATTCACTGCAGTGATGTTGGGAGAAAACTTTTCCCGGTATAATCATTCGCACCAGTGACATGGTTCTTTCGCATAGTTGGCTTCCGAAGGCACTAAATTCAACCCACGTCCTCTATCACTGAGTAAAATATTTTAAGTGTCTTTCCCTCTAAGTGCCTAAGAAACATGACGAGTCGGTACACTTTGTTGAGATTTTTCGGCACTAAGATAAATATTGACTGAAACAAGATAAGACAAAAAGTAGAGTAGTGTGTACAGGGACGCTATCTGCAGCGGCTGAACGGAATTTGTCGGTAGCACTCGCTCTCCCCGTTCTCGCAATTCCGTCGATAGGGAACGTAACTCGGCGCAAGCTCCTCCGGTCGCATCTCTCTTTCAGGTCACGAAGCGCCGTCGCTTTGTCTACGTTGATGGGCCTCAGCCGAATGACTCGTGGATCTGAATCGACTCTCTGGGTTGCGAACGAGCTTCGCGCCGCTGTACCAGGAGGCGTAGAGGTGGGCGCACGCACCCTCTTCGTGCGTAGGAGGACTCACTTATCCATAACAAGGCCGGCATGTCGGTTCCAGTAATGCGATCACGCCTCCGTGACGGCTGGGCATCACTTCTAGCTGTGTGGGGTCTGAGAAGGCTGTGGCGATATTTATATTGCTCGCTTTCTCGGTGTTTTAGTTGCCTTCTAAAAGTCATGCCCTCGGTCGTTGAAGATTGATCTACAGCACCATCAGCGCGGTAGTAAGGTCATGGGCAGGTACAGGTAGGGAACAAAGATATTTCTTTAAACATGGTTCATAAATGAAACGGATAAGACAACGACAATAGCTAGCGGGGAACACCCCAGTCTGATTTGTATAGTGACCTTCGTTAATTAAAATCAGTTTTCCAATATTGGGCTTCGATAAATGTTTGTCATCATCAATTCTCGGGCCATAATGCACCGTTGAGTGCTTTGGGGCTACGTGGTGTTCGGTTTATGCAGTTTCGAATCTTTATGCTCTAGAAAATTTCTGGTACCGTCGCGGCAATACCAAACGCTACGCATGACCACGCAGGCGTTATTTAGTGTGTTTCAAGCAAGCTTACTTTGCTGGTGGCAGTATGCTTTCGAGCGTGAATAAGATGCTTGTGCACTTAATTGACGCTCCTCTCCACATAGGTTATTCTCTGATCCAAAGTGTTTGTCGTCTCCATATATTCCCAATAACGTATACTGGCCAGCACGCCCGGTTTTACCCGGACATCTGCGCATTCACTTGTACAGCTACTAGTTCGCACGAACAGATAACTAGAAAGATCCGAGATGCAGTCGATGAGGACACGGGGTTTTCTTACAATCGCCGCCGATAATACAGCGATAACTTTGGAAGCCAATCTTCTTTCTCTTCTCAGTTCTTTGCTGATCGTTTACCTGGGCAAATGTTAAGAGAGCTAAGAGCAAACTTAGCCATGTGTTGGCAAATCTCGAGAGGAAGAGCGAAAATACAGTCAAAGCCCTTAACCAGGCACAATGCACCCAACTCTACACGTTGGAAAGATTACAAAGAGAAAAAGAGAGGCAGAAAATCGAGTCTGATGGTACCGCGCACCCGCTGGACGGGTCAATGCCTCTCTAAGAAAACAAAAGTTGGAGTCAGCCCTAAGCGTCGCCACAAGGGCATGCTCTGTGTCGTCCATCTCAATCATGTGCTTTAAAAAAAAAAAAAAAAAGGTCGTAGTTCTTGCATAACCCAAAGCAAAATTTGTGTCCTAGTGTGATACCCCGACTGTGCAGTAGGGTACACTGCCTGCCCGAAGTAATTTCTTTGCCGCAGGTCGCACCATAGAGACACTTTGTTGGTAGAGCTTTATGCCTTTTTTGTGCGTAGTAAATGTGTATATCCGGGTGACCTTATAAAAAGCGGTGAAAAATTTAAGCGGCTTTTCATAGTCCCCTTTCTTTCATCGTGCCCCGAGAGGGGCACCACTTGTGGGTACAAAGTTGCAGCCGCATATAGTAAAACAGAGCGGGGTGTTGTTTGGCTTTTGAGAAATACTTTGCGCCTCACTGAATACACGCGGGTCAGCATTAATAATGCACGAGGCAATCGCGGTCATCGTCACGCAAGGGCTGCCTGCGAGCTGCGAAGGAATGCCGCCACGCGAGAGGCCCCACGCAGCGTTTACAGCCGACGCAGAGTCTCCGTTCGCAGCCGGTCTCCGGCCAAACGGTTTTGCCCTGCCCGGCGAAGTTGTCTTGAACAGGCGCTTCGCACAGGACTTAACTTTATTGGGGAGGAAAAATAATATTTCGCATGCACACGCAGCCCTATTTGCAAGAACAATGTGCGATAGTTAGACTGATATTGTAGTACACTCTCTTTTTATCTCATTCTGTATGCTTTTTCACACGTTAGTGCTTATGCGAAGGCTTGATGAATTGTTCATTAGCCTATTTTCTGCGTCATGATGCAGGCCTGGCACATCTAGCCTTCTGTATCACTATAATCTCAAACGCTGTGCCCGCTGGCCCTGAATGTTTCAGATTTTTTTTTCGTAAAAAACTTGACTGTAACACCGTCGTTCCTTCCCCGTCTTCGTCACCACCGTTCAAGTACGTGTGCATACTCTCACGTCAACCTGTTGACCATTAGTTCTCAATAGTCGAGAACTTTGGTACTGTCGTGACGCTGGGGCTACGTCGACCCGGCCTTCACTTGGTAGCGTGCAGAGACTCGGGGTTGAAGAAGGACTGAATCTTCTAAGTTGGTGAAATATGTACAAGCAGGTTTACTGGCACTTTGAGAAAACGTATTTACAAGAATATTTACATGAAAAAGAAGGGTACATCAGCAAAATGACAAGCGTTAAGAGTTCATAGCGAGAAGCGACTGGATGAGCCGTTTACCCAGGGCCCAGAGCGACATTTCGTGCTCTGCAGCGTCCTTAAAAACCCCCTATGTCCAGCCCCTCTCTGAAGATGCTGACCAACCAAATCCAGGGCACGCCCCTCAGGTATCGGCATCCAATCGAACACATCACTGCACTGATGGTCTGAAGCACTGACTGGTCCGGCATTCATTCGTTGGGCGTGATCACTTGTTGGCGGGAAAAGCTTGGGAACGGCGAGGAGAGGAGGTACATTTCTATTCTTCAGCAAAGAAACCACAGGCTGGTTCTGACAAGGGGTTTTACTTCTCAGAAACCCGAGTGCACGTGGCGCCGCATAGGGCTCCCAACATGGTCCCTTTTCGACAATTGCAAATCTTTCCTGCATTCCCGGGAAATCACTTAATGGCCGTATGAGTCATGCTCCTTTCTTGTCCTGCACGTCAGCGGACATGTTACTCTGTCGTCTCCTTTGGATAGGAGGCATTCATCACTGGAGGATAGCACTTCTCGACTGGAAGGGTGAACAAAAGAAAGAAAGCACTTCCTGCTATTTCCCGCAGGGGGACGTTTCTTTGTGTTTTTCCAGACGTTCTCTTGACAGGGTCAATTTGGCATTTGCAGGTTGTCCACAAAGCAAAACATGCTTACAAAACAGGATTCCTGGAAACAGGCTCACTTAGAGCCATTGGACCATCACCACATATTCACAAAACTTATCCATGCCCACAGGCGAACAATAGAGCGCGCAATTGCGGATGCTTGGTCGTAACAGCCTCCTCCCCCGCCAGAAGAGTCTCGGAGGGCAGCAGTCCCAGCTGCTGCATGAAGAGACGACTTAATGGTCTGCACGTGAACGCTTGAAGCTCGCTGTTGCTTGTCGCGTTGTCTTGATTGTTGTAGGCCAAATTGCTCGAGCTGTCTGAAACTCAACCACATGTCGAAGCAAGCACTCGGCTCCCGTCTGAAGAGACCAGGTCAAAAGAAAACTGCCATTGTTGTTCGAGAAAAGCCCACTCTCAAGACGTTCAGGACCCACGTATTCCTAGAAAACCAAACGTGCTGCTTTACATAGCCACACATATACAAGCGCACGAAAAAAAAAAAAAAAAAACCTGATTATCAATTTGGATACATGGTGAGGAACATCTCGGACCGCTTAGAAAGAGCGGCTAAGCGCGTCCGCATTCCCATTTAACCTCCCCTTTTTGTATCTTATTTCAAAATTGTACTGCTGTAAAATCAAGCTCCACCTAAGAAGGCGACTGTTCTTCGATGTCGCAGTTTGCAGCCAAGCCAGGGGACAATGGTCCGTCTCTACGGTGAATTTGGCCCCTCCAAGATAGCACTGCAATTTTTGAATGGCCCATACAATGCAAGCGCATTCTTTCTCTGACGCGCAATAAGCCCTCTCTCTAGAACTCAGTTTTCTGCTCAAGTAGAGCACGGGGTGCTCATTACCGTCGTCATCTCTCTGGCAGAGAACAGCACCTAACCCTCGATCACTGGCATCACACTGGACCGTGAATTCTCGGCCATAGTCTGGAGCTCGCAATACCGGACGGTTAATCAGCACAGCCTTCAGGTTTACGAAGGAGGCTTCCTTTTGTTCGTCCCAGACTACATTTGTCGGTTCTGTCTTGCGGAGAGCGTCGGTCAGAGGGCTGGCCAAAGCTGAATAGTTAGGGATGTAGTGATTGTAGTATCCAGTCAGACCTAGGAATGCTCGAATTTCCGTCTTCGTGCTCGGCCGCGGGTAGTCTGCTACCGCAGAAATCTTAATCTCGCTGGGTTTCCTGAAACCTTGACCTACATTGTGACCCAAGTAGTCCACGGTCGCCCTTGCCAGGCAACATTTCTCGGCCTTTACGGTTAGTCCAGCTTGACGCAAAAGGCTCAGTACAGCTCTTAGATGTACCATATGGTCCGCCCATGAGTCGGAAAAAACCGCAATGTCGTCTAAATAAGGCACCGCGAATGTTTCACACCCCTTTAAAACCCTATCCATGAGTCGTGAAAAACAAAATGGAGCATTTTTGAGCCCGAAACTCATCATTGTTGGCTGGTAGCTGCCCGTCGGAGTGACGAAAGCCGCGTATCTGCTGGCGCGTTCAGTGAGCGGTACTTGCCAATATCCTCGAGTAAGGTCCAGCGTAGTCACATATGCCGCTCTACTGACCTGTTCTACTCTCTCCTCAATATTCGGAATAGGATACACTTGATCCCTGGTGAGAGAATTTAGCTTTCGGTAGTCTACCACAGGCCTAGGGTCTTTACCTGGAGCTTCTACTAAGATCATAGGCGAAGCATAATCGCTTTCCGAGGGTTTTATTACTCCCAATTCCAGCATGCGAGTTACTTCCCTATCCAGAATTTCTCTTTGCCTTGGAGAGAATCGGTAGCACCTTGATCGCACTGGCACGTCTGAAGTCAGCTCAATATCGTGCTCAGTCAAATCAGTTCTGCCTGGCCTGTCCACGAAGCAGGCCTCAAACTCTGTTATTATCTCGCCCAGATCGGACAGCTGGGATTTCTTTAGTTCTCCTCTCTGCTCCGTCTTTTTGAGAAGCTCCTGAGCGTTGCTTCCTTTTCCGCTGAGGCAAATCAAGTTGTCCCCCATCTCCTCGGGAAGGTTTAACGTTAGATTTACCACGGCTTCCCTCTGCACATAAGGCTTCATAAGATTGCAATGATAAATGCGCACTTCTTTACGCCTACCGGGAATTTTCACTGCGTAGTTAGTGTTAGAAAGCTTTGCAACGACTTCAGCCGGTCCTTCCCACTGTACTTCGAGCTTATTCTGCCTTGAACTTCTCAGCAACATCACCTGGTCCCCGATACAAAACGTCCTTTGACGGGCTGTCTTATCATAGTACACCTTGGAACGAGCCTGGGCTGACTTCATGCTGGCCTCAACGAGTTCCTTAGTGTTATGTAAGCGATTCAAGAGGTTCAGAATGAATTCTACTACTGTTGGGTCTTCTCCGCGCCCCTCCCAGGCTTCGCGCACCATTCGCAAAGGTGAGCGCAGTGACCTTCCGTACACCAACTCGGCTGGGCTAAATCCAGTGGATTCGTGCGGCACTGACCGCAAAGCGAAAAGCGCTGCAGGCAGGCAGGTATCCCATTCGCGCTTGTTTTCATAGCACAGTCCCCTCAGGACTCGTTTGAGAACAGAGTGCCATCTTTCTACGCTGTTGCTCTGCGGATGATGGATCGAGCTATGCACTACCTTAATGCCGCATCGCTCGAGAAATGAGGTGGTGAGGACACTCGTGAAAACGCTACCCTGATCACTTTGGACCTCGGAAGGGAATCCAACTCGTGCAAACACTGACAGCAGCGAATCCACTACACTCTCGGACGTCACCTCGCGCAGCGGAACAGCCTCTGGAAACTTTGTGGCTGGGCATAACATAGTGAGGATATAACGGTACCCTGACTCTGTCACAGGAAGTGGCCCAACTACATCTATTACTAACCGGTGAAACGGCTCGGTAATGATTGGTACTAACACCATCGGAGCTTTCCACTTATCTTGCGCCTTTCCAACCCGCTGGCACGTGTCGCATGACCGTACAAAATTTTCCGTGTCCTTAAAACATCCAGGCCAATAGTATTCTTGCAACAGCCTCTGCTTTGTTTTCTTTATTCCAAGGTGACATGACCACGAGCTGCCATGAGAAAGTCGCAGTAAGTCTCCGCGGTACTTTTGGGGAACGACTAATTGGTCCCGCTCTACTCCGCGCTTATCCTTGAATGAGCGATACAGCACTCCCTTTCTCATCTCGAAAGAAATATTGTTTGCTGTCTTAGTGGCGCGGTGGCGCTCCCTTATCTCCTGTATCTTGGGATCATTGGCTTGCTCTATAGCTAAGTCCTCTCGGGTTCCACTTAAAAGTCTCGTGAGATTACTAGACACTGGCGGCAAGAGATTACTCTCAAGAACGTCCTCATTCCGCGTCTCATCAAGCTCACTTTCAAGTTGACATATCTGAGATGCCTCGCTCTCAAAGTTTTCTGACCTGCTATCTTCCGCATTTACCACTGTTTTAACTGCCGTTTCCTCCGCTGTGGATTTTTCTGGAATGAGCAGTGTAGCTAGTTCTCGCGCCTTTGAACGTGTTAAGGCTTGCACAACTCTGTCTCCGAAAAGGATGCCCCTCTTTCGCAGCAGCATGTCCGATTTGTTGGAGAACAAATACGGATAGCACTTAGGAAGCTTTCCTGAAACGGCAGCCTCGGTTGTTAATTCGCCGAAAGGGCCCTCGATGACCACGTTCGCGATCGGCAAGCACACACTCTGTTCCTCAACTACCTGTCGGATCCATGCACACTGTCCTGTATAGTCGGAAGGCGATACATACGCCGGATGGACAACATCCATCGTTGCGGCCGAATCGCGCAGTACCTTGCAAGGCTTCCCGTTGACTACTAGGTCATGCAGGTAGGGTTCTAAAAGCTGCATATTTTCATCGCAGTCCCTGACATACGAGAAAGCAATCTTTTCTTTCCGGCAGTTGACGGCAATGTGACCCTGCTCATTACACCTAAAGCATGTGAGCGGCTTCCTAGCCTCAAGCTTGTTCTTTGTGTTCTGCGCGTTGGTCACTTCCCCACTTTTCTCACTGCCGTCCTTTCTAGGGACTCTGCCTGAAGAAACCTTCATTTCTTCGTTTCCAACTCTAGCAAAGTGCCTTTCCTGACGGTTTTTCACACTGAACTTGGGATTGCGGGGCCTATCCACTGCTGGGTTGCTGAATTGTCGGCGCGAAGCATACTCCTCAATAAGTTCGGCAGCTTCAGTTGCCGACTTAATTTCGCCTCGGTCCTGTAACCAATTTCTTTCTTTTTCTGGGAGGCAGTTATAAAACTGCTCCAAAAGAATTCGCTCGACTACAGCGTCCCTATCACTGTAGGAATCAGTGCTCTTTAGCCACTCGCCCAAATTAACTCTTAAATTGTACAGGAATTCAGGGTAACTCTCGTCCCTGGACTTAGTAGCGTTCCGAAAACGTTGTCTGAACGCCTCGGCGCTAAGCCTATACTTTCTCAGAAGGCAAGCTTTGACCTTCTCGTAGTTGTCCGCGTCCTCCTTGCTTAGCCGCGCGACAACCTCCGCTGCCTCGCAGGGCAGAACCGTCAATAATCTCTGAGACCACGTGTCTCGCTGGAAGGACAGTTTTTCGCAAGTTCGCTCAAAGTTAGCCAGATACAGACCGATATCCCCTGATATCACATATGGCTGCATGTACTTTGACATCTTGAAATCTGCCTCCTTGTTGAGACGAGGTACCGCTAGCTGGGGACAATCGCCCGACCTCTTGCTCAACTCTAGTTCTAATTTCCGGAGCTCAATTTCTAGCTCCAGCTTTTTTGCTTCTCTTTCAATTTCACGCTCTTTCTGCTGTCTGAGCTGTTCCTTTTTTTGACCGATGAGGTTCCATGCTTCACTGAGCTCCTCATCATCGGTTCCCAGATCAGTGATTGCCTTTATAATCAAGGGTTTTCGTGCCAAACCACTTGTATCAATTCCCAATTCCTCACACAATAGCAACAGGTCCGGTTTCTGCAGCTTTTGTAGGTCCATGATCGCTCCGAGTGTCGGCTACTTCCAAAACAACTGTGCAAACTACCAACCTAAAGGCGTTTCAACACTTTTTACCAGTTCTAAAATCTAACCCTGTTCTAGAACCTGGTCCACATCAGAAGAAAAGCCAAGCACTCACCCACACATGCGATCGATGTTCCGAGCTGCTTTCTTGTTGGCCGATTGTTGCGCCTGCTTGTTGCTTGAGATGCCACCTCCGATCACCAGATGTTGTGGCTTGTAGCTTCAGATCCACCTCCAATCACCAGATGTTGTGGCTTGTAGATTCAGATCCCAACGCTGGTCACCAGTTGTCGTGACGCTGGGGCTACGTCGACCCGGCCTTCACTTGGTAGCGTGCAGAGACTCGGGGTTGAAGAAGGACTGAATCTTCTAAGTTGGTGAAATATGTACAAGCAGGTTTACTGGCACTTTGAGAAAACGTATTTACAAGAATATTTACATGAAAAAGAAGGGTACATCAGCAAAATGACAAGCGTTAAGAGTTCATAGCGAGAAGCGACTGGATGAGCCGTTTACCCAGGGCCCAGAGCGACATTTCGTGCTCTGCAGCGTCCTTAAAAACCCCCTATGTCCAGCCCCTCTCTGAAGATGCTGACCAACCAAATCCAGGGCACGCCCCTCAGGTATCGGCATCCAATCGAACACATCACTGCACTGATGGTCTGAAGCACTGACTGGTCCGGCATTCATTCGTTGGGCGTGATCACTTGTTGGCGGGAAAAGCTTGGGAACGGCGAGGAGAGGAGGTACATTTCTATTCTTCAGCAAAGAAACCACAGGCTGGTTCTGACAAGGGGTTTTACTTCTCAGAAACCCGAGTGCACGTGGCGCCGCATAGGGCTCCCAACATGGTCCCTTTTCGACAATTGCAAATCTTTCCTGCATTCCCGGGAAATCACTTAATGGCCGTATGAGTCATGCTCCTTTCTTGTCCTGCACGTCAGCGGACATGTCACTCTGTCGTCTCCTTTGGATAGGAGGCATTCATCACTGGAGGATAGCACTTCTCGACTGGAAGGGTGAACAAAAGAAAGAAAGCACTTCCTGCTATTTCCCGCAGGGGGACGTTTCTTTGTGTTTTTCCAGACGTTCTCTTGACAGGGTCAATTTGGCATTTGCAGGTTGTCCACAAAGCAAAACATGCTTACAAAACAGGATTCCTGGAAACAGGCTCACTTAGAGCCATTGGACCATCACCACATATTCACAAAACTTATCCATGCCCACAGGCGAACAATAGAGCGCGCAATTGCGGATGCTTGGTCGTAACAGTACTCATTATAAGGCATGTAAGTCACATTATTGGCAAAAAAAGAAGAAAAAAAAAAAGGAAACAGAAACTAGGCCTAGGTAGAGAGGGCGTAGGGCAGTTACCACTCGACTCTCGTCAAAATTATTTTGTGTTGTCAGGAATATGAAAAACGTTTTGAGTAATTCGGCCAGGTGTGTAATCTTATTCACACAATCTCGGGGTGCGAGTCGAGGCTTGACTTACGACACGACCATGGCGGCAAAATAATAGATAGGGTCGTGACTGTACCAGGGGCGTATTTCTCTCGGCCATTTGCTTTCCAACTACTGTCCTGTGGAAGACGGAGGCTTCTTAATTCGACTCACACCATGAAATGACTTTTCAGTTCTGCAGTTTGGTTGCACTGCAGCTTAAAAAAGGAAAGTCAAGAGAAAAACAAAAAATAAATGCGCGGGAATGCTTGCTCTGCTACACTTATGAAAGGCTTGATTGCAGAAGTTAACAAAAGTTAAAGGTTTAGTTTGTGGGGTTTAACGTCCCAAAGCGACTCAGGCCATGAGAGACGCCGTAGTTGAGGACTTCGGAAATTTCGACCACCTGGGGTTTTTTAACGTGCACTGACATCGCACAGCACACGGGCGCCTTGCTTTTCGCCTTCACCGAAAAGCGGCCGCCGAGGCCGGGATTCGATCCCGCACTCTTGGGAACATAGTCAAGCACCGTAACCACTGGCGCCACCCCGGCGGAGTTAAAGGTAGTCAAAACACCTCGGAGGTAATTGGAAGGAAAAGCTGGAAGGAAAATAAAATAAAATAAAGCGATTGCGTTGATTTTGTAATTGGTGGTCGGGGATGACCGGTCTCAAAATTGCGCAGCTGACGACGGTCTGGGAATTGGTAATTGTGAGTGCTTTGAGGCGTACGCGAATAGAGTCGCCTCATGGGGTAAATGTAAGACGTAGAAATCGATAACATATTACATCTATGCGTACATAAAAATGCGACTAGCCATAACTAGAGCTGCGGCGGCGTAAAGGTTCGTCCTGGGGGTGTAGCTCAGTGGTAGAGCGCTCGCTTCGCATGTGAGAGGCCCCGGGTTCGAACCCCGGCACCTCCAGTTAATCCTTTTTTTTTTAACATTTTTTTTCCTCTCTGATACGTGTTACCGCGGCCTACTATAACATAATTAATCGGGGCCCTGCTTCGGAGGTAACGTTGGCAAGCTGGTGCAGCTTACAGAGTACCATTAATTGGAAAATATATTCACTTCGTGGTGCCCCGCACTGACTCTTTCTTCTTTTTTTTCATCAATTACAACATACTTACCTGGCGGTTACGATCGGAGCAGAGACGGTCTTGTGTGCAGTGATTTTAGTGTCTGAGACTTTTGTCTCCGGCACCAATCTACCGGCAAAATTTCCTATGAAGTTTCTGAACAATACATTAATAAAGTGAGTGTCTTTCTTTGCATGTCGGCCTTACCTGACAAGGTGTGGACTCGCGCCAAGTGGATGCTTGTGCTGTGGTTAGTGAATCTGCACTGATGTAAGCAATCAGAAGCCATCGGTCGTTGTGCCTCGGCGGCACTCTGTTCTGTCGGAACAGCTTTCAGCGGACTCCTGAAAAGGGCGCTGGGACATCCCTCTACGCTACGTAATTTCTACCTGCAATAGACGTATCTAGGCACCGCATGTTCGTTTTGGGCTCATGTAAATGGCATCTTGTGGAAGGGCCACATGATATATTTACATGATCTCTTCACAAGTCGCAGACTCACAGAGACAGTAAGCGTGTGTCTCGAGGACAGACCCTTTTGCGGCTGCGAAGGTTGTAGTGAATAATCATTCGAAGTATAACGGTAAATGGCCATTGCTATACGCTAAACCACAAAGGCAGGTCTTAGGCGACACCCAGTGATTTATACCAGCCACAACTATCGAGAAACGTTCAGAGCAGACAGCGCCTGGGATAAAACGAATGTCATGTTGCTTATTTCGTCATTACCGTCATTATTATCCTTGTGGTTATCAGCCATACTGCATCCACTGCACGACAATTAGGCGATTTGGCCTGTACCGCATCGGCTACTGCCGGCCAACCGTGCAGGCCTCCTAATCTCATCCGCCCACCTAACTCTCTGTCGTCTACCCACCGCTGCGTTTATGTTCTGGCGGAATCCACTCTGGGGCCCTACGCGGCCGTCGGCTACCTGTTATTTTTATCCATGATACCTGCCTACCTAATCTCCTTCCTAATTTCAGACAGTACATCGTCAACTCGCAGTCGTTCGCTCTTGCGCCCTGCTCTCTTACTATGTTTTAACGTTACCCTTTGATTACCTTTTCATTTGTCATTGTGCTTATCATTTTGGTGTTTTCTAGCTAATGACGACTCATGCTAACTTCGCGGGGTCCATCCACAATGTAGTAGTGAGAGGCATTATATTTTAATCTAATAATAAACTGTGCATTTTACTCTGTAGCATATATTTGCAAAGAGGTACAATTATAATGTCACAATGCTTCTAATTACAATTACAAATTCTTTATACCGATGCTGTTTTTCTACCGGTAAATGGAAACATATTTACAGGATAGACGACAGACGAGGGTCAACCAAATCAAATGTAAAGAAAAATTGAGAGTGTTTATCAAAGTGTAGGAGGAGTAAAAATTGCACGGAAAATGTTGCACAGTAACCAAAAAATTTCTTTGATGAAGATGATGTTCTTGTAGCTTTGCTCGAGCATGCATACTCTGATATTGATAACTTATGTTTGCGCTGAGACAGGTGAGTGGATTTGTGCCTGGAATATAGTGTACGAGAGATGTAGCGTTTTCAGAACGGCTCATAGACGCCAGTGTTTACCTTTCTCCAGTATTAAAGTGAAGCCTTTTGGCTATTGAACATGCTCCCGCATTTTTCTGTGTGTGTGATTGCAGAATGAACCCATTGACTATGATGGAGGTTTCAAATGCATAGCGCGAGTCTATCGGTTCGGACACACAGACAGTGCCACAGGACGGCTACGTTTAAATGGCAAGGCACCGGAACATGAAAGCGTTCTGTTTGCGCCGCTGCTGGTTTGAATCTCATGGAGAATACTATTAATCTGAACTTGTTGTCGCTCCAATGACGAAGTTCGGAAGATTTTGAATGAATTCACCCATATGTTTGCCTTCAGGTTTCACATGGTCTTTGGAAGAGCGAGTTGGCAGGCTGGTTGGTTCTGCATGAGGATGGAGCAGCGCAAAGGACAGGACACGAGGATACAAAGCCCGTGTGTGTCCTTTTTCGTTTCCTTCTGTCCCGTCACTTTCCCTGTTCCATTACCATTCATATGGTCAGTGCACATTTTTCATCTTAATTTACCCATAACCGGAAGGTAAAATAATTTCATGTTTGAAAAAAGTAAGATAATAATAAGAATCTGCAGGTATGGGTTCTTTCTAAAACGAGAGGAGCCAGTGCAATATAATATAATATAATATAATATAATATAATATAATATAATATAATATAATATAATATAATATAATATAATATAATATAATATAATATAATATAATATAATATAATATAATATAATATAATATAATATAATATAATATAATATATTATAATATATATATATATATATATATATATATATATATATATATATATATATATATATATATATATTCTGAAGATTTCAGTTCTGCGCAGTACGTTATCGAATTGAAAAAAAAAAAAATTCTTTAAATGAATACTCTGTGAAGTAAACTATTCTCACTCTTTTTTTTTTTTTTTTTTTTTTGTTATTCTAGACGAAGGTTTCTACTCTGACGGTTCATAGCAATGTAGGTAGTACGAAATGAAGTGATCAAAGATATTTCTGTCGCTAAAAAAGTTATGCGTTCATATTTTTCTTTTAATGATACGAATTGTCCAGGAAAAACTGTGACCACGGGACCACTTATCTGATTGCTTCTCGGCTAATATTTCACTTAAAAGACATGTGACCTTATGTAGACACGCACCTGGACTAAAAGAACGGTGTAATTTCTAGGTCCAGGAAATAAATTAGCATTTATTAGACACTTTTGCAGGTAAGCAGCAACAAAAAGGACAGTGAAAAATCAGTGAAAAATACAACTGATAAACGACGTAATACTATATAAGTGCGAGAATAGCTTTAAAGAAAATTAGGTGTTTCTTTTCCTCTGAAACCTTGCTGTTAAGTGCAGCGCATGCGTTTGAGAGGCAACGCCTTTATAGAAAAGTGTGCCTTCTTTCCAAGCTCGCGAGATGGCTACCGAACGTCCCTGGATGCCGCTGCCTCGCTGTGGTAGCCTTAAAGGGCAACTCCGGAGGTTTTTTCACATTCCAATATTCTAGTAAAAATTTTACTGTAGGTTCTCCTCTCCGTCCTGACGCATTCTATAAAATTTGGGCGCCGTACGATAATCTGGTCACGCGCAACACGGCTTTAAAATATGCTGTTTTCATGGCTTAAGTTGAGAGTATATCTGCGGGTAACAGTGAGTCTCTGACGTCACAAACAGTAAACCGGCGTTACTGTCCACTTCCCGAGTGATTATGAAATTGTGAGCCTTATATTGAAGTACCTAAGACATTGTATGCAGTGTGTCATGATTTCCGTACTTTATTTTCACCTTGCAACGCATGTAGGAGTGTTTTTCTAATACTGAGTGTGACGTCACCATTTCGTCAACTAGGACGCCGTTTCTGGCCGCGAAAGCCGTTTCGGTTTCGATTTGCTGTTTTTCTTTTTTAAAAATACTTCTAATCGGAATTTTGAAAAACTGCTTTTTGTGCTGGAGACAGGACATGCCGTGGAATGTAATTCAACTAAAAACACAAAATGATGAAAAAACCACCGGAGTTGCCCTTTAAGTGCATTTCCAGAAAGTGAAGATGAATGTGATGCCGCAGTGCAATCAGGCAGGCGAAGAGAGGAAGATCAATGGGATAATCCCACACTGTGCGGGGTTTTCCATCGTTTATCGAAGTCACTGGACTGCGTAGATTGTGCGAGATGTGTCGCGGAAAGCAGCGCTCCTCACACCCACGTCCTGTGGTAATCCCTGATAAGACGTGTAAAAGAGAACGCTAATCTTGTGAGCGACGTTTTGCTTCGCCCTCACGTCTTCTTGTTGCTTGGAAAAGTATTTTGTATCCGGCTTCACAGCGCACTATTCCGTACGTACCCCCGGTGATCACGGCTTGCTTCAGCAGTAAGCCGCGTCAGTGGAATTTCCCTAGCACCATAGCACAAAGAATGCGAAGATAACTCTCAGGCTAGGTACATTCACACATTTCAACCACTTGGTGCTAAACAATTAGGCATTTATTATTTCTGCGTTTTCCGAACTACTCCCTTTCAAGTAGAGAACTACGCGTTTCTTTCCAGTGGTTCACGGACAGCGCGAGGAGGTCTGAGGTAATGTGTCACAGAAAGTTGAAGATAGCTTTAATGCAACAGCATGCAATCAACGAGAGGGCCTAAACCCACCTGATTCAATCTGCGCCTCTTTACTGCGCATTGGGATTTTAATTACTTCCTTAAAATCTTCTCATGACCGTCATAAAGAATCCAACATCTTCAACTAACAGCTGAAATATATCGAATATATGTGGAATCTCGGCAATAAAAATGGCATTGGAGCAGAGGTATTGAAACCTTACCGTCAGGAGGAAAAACGTTAAATGAACGCATTGCAGGGCTGATGTTTTTGCTCGCTTTATTTGAAATCCCTTTAGTTATTATCAGATGTTGGAAAAACTCTGTTTACAGAGGAATGTTCCGGAAAATTTCGTACCGATTAAAGTTACGCCGTAAATCCCATTGCAGGCTCAAGAACTGAGCGGTAACAAACTCTGAATTCATTTTGCAAGGTGCCAAGACTACTTCGTGCATTAAATCATGCGCGCTCAAAAAAGAATCAGTTCTCAGCGTAGAGCTGTGAGTTCCGTGCTGTTAGCGCTCAACGGCTCAAACCAGATAATCCGCATAGAAAAGAGCTTTTTTTCGTAAGTGCTTTTCGATTCGTCAAGCAGTGAGAAAGAAAAAATGAAGCATAGAAAAAAAAAAACTTAATACAGTTTGCCGTGTTTTTATCGATTCCAAACGCAGTTGCACCTGATAAATGGCATGAAAGTTTCGGAAGCTCATAAAAGCGCGACGTAAATTAATATCATAATAAAACGTGCTCATGAGATGTGAAGCCGTAGCTGTACAAAGCTCATCAAAACACGCTTCAGCGCTATTCGGATGCGCTATACACTACGTCAATGTTTGCTAAAGGATACAGGTCTGGACCTTTTGATTAAGTTGCCCGGAAATACACCGGAGAAACTCCATTTTCTCAATTTCATTTTCTCGAGAGGATACCGGGCAGCAGTTTGCATGAGATGAACTGGAGAACCGGCGTTGTTTTTTTTTTTTTGTTTTTGTTTTTTTGCCAATTCGGAGAAAAAAAAAAGCAGAGCATTTCATTCTTTTTTTTATTGTTACTTTCTCTCGTGCTAAACTTGTTAAGAGATTTTAAATTTCAGCCGCCAGTGAGGGTCCGCTGCCTGCTTCAATTGAGTTAAGAAAGCGTAAATAGGCTTTCGGGCAGCTGGCGCGCCCACTTCGCGTTTGCACAATCGTGGCCTGTTCACGGAAGAACAGTTGGTTTGCGATGCCTCGACTACTCGGGGTGGCACCTCGCGCGGTCCACTCGTAACGCATACTGAGCAAATAATCAACGCTTATTTTTGTTGTTCCTTTTTTAGTCGTCGTCTACGTTCGGTTTGCTCTGAGAGACTATTCGCCGAGTAGGTACGTCTCGAACTTACACCCGCGATGGCCAAACCGAATTACGTCCCAAGACACTTACGTTCTTTTCACTTCACGAACATGCACCTGATGCCCGCGGAAAATTGAGTGATTTTGGACGAGACGCGCGACTAATTAAGGGTTTTTCCTGGAATACTAAGGTCTGGCGCAAAATCAGGCTTCGTAGTTATTGAAGGTCGTCATCTGTAAGTGGGTGCGCCCAAGCTGTAGCTTTATTATTATTATTTTTTTGCATGAATGCGGAACTGCTTCAGGGGTTCTGTTCGCTCATTTTTATTATTATTTCGTTTTCAGAAACGTACCTTCGCGTTAGTAGACAGATATGAAATCTGTCTGCATTCTGAGATAAGGTTAAGCTATAGCAATCAGTGACGGCAAAAGGTGGCCCTGAGAAAGCTCGTTTGGTTGGTTTAAGGGTTTAACGTCCTAAAGCGATTCAGGCTATGAGAGACACCGTAGTGGTGGACTCTAAAAATTTCGACCACCTTTGGTTCTTTAACCTGCACTGACATCGCACAGCACTCGGGCGCCTTGCTTTTAGTCTCCATCGAAAAGCGGCCACCACGGGGGGGGGGGGGGGGGGGGGGGGCTTTTATTTCGAATAGTTCGGGTCCAGCAGTAGAGCTAGCGACTTTACTGAGCCACAACGATGGGGGGGGCGCACTGAGAAAGTCATAGGCTGGTAAGCATTGGGGACGGCAAAAAACAATGCATTGTTATTGCGGATCAGCAAACTTATATAGTGTCAGTAATCGCCTCTTCACTCCATCAGAAGAGGACAGGTCGCGATTTTCCACATTAATCATACGCGAAGAGCTCGCAGGTCACGACGTTCTGTGACAGTGGACGCGAGAACCACCGCTGGAGCAAATGGCGCTAGCATTGATCTTGCCTTGCAAGGGAGATCACTTGAATGCTCTTGCCACGGAGGTGAAGCGCACTCTACAGAATGTCTGCCGTTTAAAATTACGGGTCGTGGTTATATGGTCACTTTTATGAATGCAGAAAGGTATTTAACTGTTGTATTTTCATTTTTCTTTGCCCGTAAATCCGTCCATCTACACGACGAGGTGCTACTGTTTCCAACTTGGCCAATGTCACTTCCATATGCAGACAGAAGCTATTTGGTAAAAAAAAAAAAAAAAAAAAAAAGAAAAAAAAAAACTTAAACAGTAGCCTGATCGCTGAATCCACCTCCGCCAAAGCAATTGTTAGAGCAAAAAGAATGCTCGCCCACCACTTCCCCAAACACACCCATTATACATGGAAGCAGGTTAGTCAACCATATGCAGAAGGCACTTTATAGTGTAATAGTTAGCTCGCAGTTAGTGTAGCAATAACGAGCATAGCGTGCTAAAACCTGGATCTATTCTCGTACTCACCAATACTTACGAAGGACAACAAGGTTTGGATAAATGACACCAAAAGTGGGATAAATTGCCCCCGCTTATGAATGAGCGAAATCCTGAAAAAGTGACCAGACAAAGACTCCTCGCCAAACATCATCCTTTTAAGCTTTCGGAACGCGCTATCGTCTTGCGATGCTTTCTCCATTGCGTTCAAACACCTGTCGTAGCCTCCTTCGATGGTGCCTTTGTGTTCAATTTTTGAACCGTTGTCCTTTCTCTCTTCGAATCTGATAGATTTTGTGCGGTTTACTGCGTAGTCGCGTGCATAAAATATCTGTGAATAAGCTTGTGCCAACGCCAGAATTCGCCCTCCTTGCACACACCAGATTAGTCACCGGGCAGAAGCCCAAAAATGAGAAAGCAAACAAAACTACCAACGAATCCCTGTTTCAAGGCATCCACAACAATTCCAAGCATGCTTGTCGTACACGCCGATTAGCGCATGAAGTTTTGTATAATGGCAACCTTGCTTGAGTTCATATTTAAAATAGTTTAAGGCGCAAAAACAGACAAACACAAAGGTAAGTGACGGGACGAAGGGCCTCGTCCCGTCACTTACCTTTGTGTCTGTTTTTGCGCCTTAAACTATTTTAAATATGAACCAAAACCAACTAGCCCAGCAGCAAGTGCTTTTGCTTGGGTTGTTCCTTGTATTTGGATGAGATCAAAACACTGAATATGTACATGAAATCTCGCACTATAGGGCGATAAAGGGTTAGCATGTGTTAGGCCGACAATTTTAAGGTGTGCTAGGTACTCCTTGCTTCCGCACATTGTGAAGGTGTCGTCTTGTGAATAGGGCGCATTAGGTAGGCTTGTGCCGCGATTTTTTTTTTTTTTTTTGTAAGACATACACGACAGTATGTGCTCGGTGAAAGCTTCGATTTGGGTAGGCAAAATTGTAAGCTTTGAAAATCATTGTTATTTGTGCTAAATATAGGCAAAGAAAATCGTGTTTACACTGGTATGTGTTCAATAAGTAGTACAGGGGCAAGATTATCCGAGGAGATGAAGCTAAACTGCTTACTAAGTAGCAGCCGACACCGAAGTTGTTGGGAGAAACACACACATTTTAAGCTTTAATGATTACTCTACGCCGTCGTCGACTTACGGACTCACTATCCTGCTAGCCTAGTTTGAGACAGTAGTAGGAAGAAGTTATGGTGTCGTACCAGCGTACACAAACAGGAATCGACAATTCGCTATTCGATATGTAGCGTATAATGAAATTCTGAAGTTGGGTCTTTACTTTGCATTTAGAAATTCTTTTTTCAGCGGGACTCAGTAACGTGTTCACCGCTCGCCGTTTACTGCTGCTGTAGCTGCTTCAATGATGACAATAACAGCGGAAACACATATGCTGAATGATGGCTGAGGAATGTTGCTTGCTGCATCCCCGTTCTAGCGCTGATTAAAATTTACCCCATTTTTGAACACTTGTTGACTTGGCGAGGTGCATTCATGCCGAACAGATCAACTTAATGACTCATATGAACTGTAAACAAGACCACTAAGACATAAACGCGATTAATAAATTGCCCCGAGACATGTTGCTGAGCAGGGCAGCATGCGCGATCTCCTTTTAATCGTCATCTGATCACTGCCGAAAAATGGAGACATGGTGTGACCTCGCACCCAATACATGTCATTTTTAAGTTATCAGACTTCGAACTTATGTTGCCGGCAAGTGTAAACAATAACTTTAAAAATTATTTTCTTCATATCTGAAGTTCATTGGCAAGAACTTATACGACGAGTGCTCTGGAGCCCTCAGCTCATTACCTGAATGAAACAGGTTCATAAAATTTAAAAACAGTATTTTGAATGATACATTTATAAATAAAAGAAGTGGTACAGTATAATCGACCAAACGACAACGCACGATCTGGCGAGTGCGGGACGCTCACAGTCTCACATCCCTGAACGCAGAAATGAAACAATCGATTGGATTATCGTAGGGCGCGAAATAACTTAGGGAAGCAGTTTAATTCTCAGGAATGTCTTTCGATTTGCTTGGCGATGTTTATATCGTGATGTTTATATCGTGTTATATCGTGTTTATATCGGTACTCACACCAGTATATTTGAATGTTCTACTGCCACGACCTAGGTGAGCCGCGCCACCTGAAGTGTGGTGATTTCGCAAATATGGCCGCCCTTTATACCGGCTGGTTTCTTGAGCGCCGGGATAGAACAACGGAAGTTATCTTGGCGCATACATAAAAAATGCACCTATCGTGCCTAGAAGTATGTGCTATTTTTCTCGCTTCACGTTGAATCCCTGTCGCAACCATGGATTACAGGACCGAGAATAAGCGCCTGCTGTTCCCCTTTCCGAGGATTGAAGCATCCGCTATGCCCCGAAAGGATCCATTTACATAAGCGAATAATCAGAGTCGCCCGCAAGCTCCTTCGGTACTGCGACGTCTATCATCGACGACGTGTGTACTCGGACGATGAGCGAAGGAGGGTAGCGTAATGGATTTGAAATACCGAGCGCTATACTGACTGTCATTATCGTGAACTATATCGTTGAGCCCTTAAAGAAGAAAACGGCGGGGCGCTTCTGCCCACACCAGGCAAAGCAGATGGGGAAGCACTTTAGCGCAAACTTGGACGCGTTTTCAACCGCAAAGGCCGACTCCTGACGTAACTAAGAAAAAGAAACTGGGAAATTATACAAAGCTCATGCATTGAAACGAAGAGAAAAAAAAAATTTCAGGTGGTATGCAAGCGCCTTCTAGGGCGCACCTCGAGAAGATGCGCCTTCCTCGCCTTTGTGCGTTTTTGTTTTTTTGCTTCTTTTTGCTTTGTGAGGCTCGAGCCGATGTTGGTACATCCCTATGTGTCTGACGCCGCGGCGCGATCGGGTTGCCTTTACTCGATGGGAAATCCATACATGACTTTGCCGCCGCTGCCTCTGTGGTGAAAAATTCAACGGGGCGCCGAAGAGTGGTTCGTCGCAACCCGCCAGTGCTTAGAGAGCGTAGCGACATCGCAACCGTGAGGGCGTGCTGGGCCAAAGTGCCTCTTGTTTGCTTCCTTCGAGCTGTCTTCTGAGTTGTTGATTTTTTTTTTTAATTCAACTTCAAAGGAAACTGATTTCTTTTTTTTTTTTTTTTTTTTTTTAAGGAATCGCTGAAGGCAGGGTTCAAAACCTCTACAAAAGGGCTTTACGGAAACATTTTTTACAGAACAAGTTCGTACGTGACCTTGAAGCTTAGAGCTCGCTACTTGAAATATGCAATACACATTACTAGCACACGGGAAGTCGCGAAGTCGTGCGTAAGTAAAAAGCATTCGTTTGGCTGGAAGGGGGGTGGGGGTTACACAAGTATGGAACAGCCTGTAAAGTGAGTTGCATATTTTAAGAGATGTGGAGTGTATGCGACACTTGTTTGCCGAAGGTAAGTTTTAAGGTTGCATAAGCTCGAAACAGAAACGGCATGTTATTTTTCTTTAGGGATTGCGTGAGAACTGCGCTTTCTCGCATTAGTTTCCGTCCGTGGAACTGCCACTGAGAACACTTGGTGTATTGCTGACACACGCGACTTTCTCAGATCTGGCATAAAGTGAATACTCTTTGTAGTACTGCGATATGTGCATTGCATATATAAAAGCACTCCCTTTAAGTTCCGGACGAGAGCACATTTTCACCTTGAAGTTCTCTAAGGAGGTAATGTTTTAGTCCTTATCACAAGACCAGACCATAGCAACTGTTAACCATTATATTTACCGATCCTCCATCGTGAGGGTCGTAGTATTTCTTTATTGTCAAATACGCCTCCTATTTGGTTTGTATGCCAGGCTGCGAGTGCACGACAAATTATAAAAGCAAGGTATTGATGCACACGAGAATATTAAACCACTCCCATCATCCAGTTCATAAAGGTGCCATGGAATATTTCTTCTTACCTATATATTATTGGCATAAACAAGGCAGTCATGACTACTTTGAGAGAGTACAACGTCATAATACCCATCGGAAAGTTCCACCATTCTGATAAAAGTATTTATGAGGTAGCAAAAACACCTGTCTCAGAATTAAAATAATGAGCAAGAAAGCTGGAACTAACTGGTGAAGTCGGCAATTGGAGCAGTGATATTGACTGAGCACATTTGTTTTTGCGAGGAAGCCTCAATACAACGGAGAATAGAACTTTAAAAGTTGCCGTTACAGAAAACGTCGGAAAACTCATTTGTACGGTTAGACACTAGAAAGACTTCGACCGGAATCGCCTACTGGGCTCAGGTTTGTGTTTGCGTGCAGTCATTACATGCAGTGTCAATCCCAGCTGCTGATGTCTGGCCCGCATACTTCCTGCCTCTATTGAATGCTGTGACATGAATTAGAAGACTTAGCAATGCTTGTTGGTGCAGCTTTCTTTATTTTCTCGTTCCATGACTCTGTTCTCAGACATGGGAAGGAGATTTCGACAGCATATACTCGGCTGTAAGCACAGGTGTGCTACACACAGAGGCTAGTTACCTTTCTAAAGATGAAAAGTACAGTTCTCTCTGATTTTGTTGCACTGACTCCCTCACAGCGCCCCCTCCCCCCCCTCCCCCCCGGCGTCGTCCTTCAGTGTCATATCAAGAGAAGCTCAAGACGCCGATTTTACCCTTGCCTTGTACTAAGTGTAAGCACTTAAAGTATCGGAATAATTCTCCAACATCAGACCCCATTAGTTGAAGGTTAATTGCACGCAGTAGCATAGACCAACGGATTTGCTTTTAATAAATGGGTAAGTCACTCGGAATGTTCCGGAACAATGTTTCGTAATGTGCACGTGCGCATGTGTGTCTGTGGAGGCGGGGGGGGGGGGGGGGGGGGGGGGGGAGGGGGGGGGAGGCGTGTGCACGTTACTCTTACACTTACACTTGCCTCATCGGAAGAAAAACCTGGCAGCTTCTGGTGTTGTCTGTGATCTGACTGGTCGACGGGGTGTGTGACGTCATGAGAGCACGTCACATAACCGAGCGTGGTGGTGGTCTCTGTGTCATTTGGCAGCTGAGCTTGGCTGTCTGCAGACTTTCTAGACATCACCTCGTGTCTGAGCCATAGTTAACGCCGCGTGTGTCTGCCGTAGAGCAAATCTCGCGCAGGCGGAGCGAGTGACCGCGGAATATGTTATTGAACATGGTGTATGGATAGCTGCACAGGATCAGCGTGTGCGGCGAGAAACAACGACGTAAGAGGAAGGGAAATACATGTGGACTTCAGATCAGACTTGTGTGCTATCGCACACTCTACATGTCATGCAGTTAACCGTCTCCAAGTTTTAGGCTTCCCGCCGGGGTGGCGCAGTGGTTACGGCGCTCGACTACTGTTCCCAAGGACGCGGGATCGAATCCCGGCCTCGGCGGCAGTTTCTCGATGGAGGCGAAAAGCAAGGCGCCCGTGTGCTTTGCGATGTGAGTGCACGTTAAAGAACACCAGGTGGTCGAAACTACCGGAGTCTTCCACTACGGCGTATCTCATAGCCTGAGTTGCTTTGGGACGTTAAACCCCACAAACCAACCAACCAACCTTTTATAGCTCAAAAACGAGCCAGACTGACGTAAGCCGCACTGATATACCTGAAGTGTGTACCGCGTGTTTTTCATACCCTGTTATTCGCTACCGAGGGGGCGTTAAATCACTTCTGTCGTGAAATAACAGTACACATTATTTACATTACAAAGAAGCGCCGGTATCGGTTAGTAAGCTGTGCAATTGACTGCAGCACCTCCACCAATTTCGTGTGTGCGTCCAATATTATCAGCCGCTTGTGAATGAACTGGAAGCTCCTGTCACGAACTGTTCCAGTTCATTCGAATTTCTCAGCCGAACCTCGAAAATGACGTCACGCAGGTTCTCAGGGCGTGACATTCAGCAAATGAAAGCGATCGGTCAACCGCCCTCATTAGCGTTTTCTCCCGAAAGTAGCTCGCTATTCGTCCTCTGAACGAGTAACCCGTCGCTCATCACCGAAACCTTACCCGGAGTGAGGTCGAAGAAAATTAGTCGCCTGCTCTCGGAGTGCGGGTCGAGGGAAGACGCCCACGGCACGAGGCTCTCGTTAAGCGAGCTTGACGTGGAAACAATTCTAGTCGGCAGGCACCTACGCGTTCCTGTTCCGAATAACGCGGCCGCTGCTCATGTAACGGCTTATTTACTACCCTGCCGCCGCCATAGTGACTTCTTTTCGCCGTTTTGTTTTTACCTGGGAGTTTTACCGGCCGAGCTCAGCGGCGGGTCTGAAGCCAAACAAACGCCCCCTTCTACCCTCCTATCTTGTGTGCTTGGCCACCTTACTTTTCACCTGGTGAGGGCTGATGACACCGCCTTAGTCCCCGTCTCGGTTTCAAAGAGGCACGCTAGGCTTGATAGCTTTTCCACGCAAGTTCCATTAAAGATTTGTATCGAGTTGTATCTACCTTTAGTGTTCGAGCGTAAATTCGAGGCAGGTGATATTGTCAATTTGTGTCGGTATTCGTTAGGTGTTGCATGGTATGCGCCGAATATTGAGCAAGAAAGAAAGAAAGAAAGAAAGAAAGAAAGAAAGAAAGAAAGAAAGAAAGAAAGAAAGAAAGAAAGAAAGAAAGAAAGAAAGAAAGAAAGAAAGAAAGAAAGAAAGAAAGAAAGAAAGAAAGAAAGAAAGAAAGAAAGAAAGAAAGAAAGAAAGAAAGAAAGAAAGAAAGAAAGAAAATAAGGTGGTAGAGCGTTAGAACGGCTGGCTTCTCCAGATACATTTTCTGCAAGCGTGAAAAGCGCATACATGTGCATCCACTTTTATGTTTCACTTGTGCGAGTTATAGAAATGCTGTAACGTAGGTCCACAGGTTTGGATAGTTTGTACGAAACGGGGTGCTTCTATATCATTTTACGCCGTAGGTCTAATAGGTCGCAGCGCTAAAACATTTTTCTTTTTGTAAAAGTTAAGGAACGTATCACTAAAGATGTACGCTCCTGAGTTTTACCATTGTCGATGGCACGGTATAGAAAAATAAATTTCAGTTGCGAGGTGCAAATTTATTGACGTCCTGCAAATATGCAAAGTGAATTCAGGATTCGAAGGTTTGCGAAGAATCTGTGAAACAGAAGTTTAAACGCAGGCGACATAGCGAAAACAAATTAGATAGAATCGCAAATATTGTTCAACCTAATGTTGCTTGTTACTTCTATTTCTTTTTTTTTTTTTTCGTTGTGGCCTGCAATCACGTGTCTTCACGGTGTCGCTGTTGTGAGTCGCAGTGCTGGAGCACAATACTCATCATCCGTACCGTTTGTGCAGATGCCTATAATATCTAGCTGCTCTGATAAGATGAGCTAGAATTCTACAAAAAAAAAATAATAAAATAAATTTCTGCCTAAGCTCAAAGTCTCTCTTTTTTTTACGCAGATTATTTAAAGGAAGCGAATCGTGGACGATTGACAGCAGGTCTTTATACACGTCGGTGTATGTTTGTTTCTTCTGTAAGCTTTCCAGCAAAAAGCACCGCTATAACATTTACACTATCGAGAATATTTGGAACGTAAGAAAATGAATTGAACCACACTCATATGCCTCATAATGCATGTAATGTTGAGGCAGTTTACTTATAGTAAAGCTATACGTTTTCAGCTGCTGTTTGCAGTCAGTGGAAATGACTTTGGTAAATGTATTTGAACCGACCTCGTTTATATAATTTACCGGGTAATCGAGGCTAAATTTTTCTTCAGTAAGAATTTAAACTCACTCGAAGACGACATGCGATGTACAACTTGAGACAATCAAGAGGGCGCCAAAATATTTTGAAAGCTTATATTCACTTTGTGACCCATCGAAAATGTAAAGAGCGAGGTTACTGCATTTCGCTAATGGCTGCCGTGTCTAAATGGTCTTGGGTCCACCATGTGATCGATTCCCTGACGATTCACTCAGTGCTGAACTTACGGCGCGCTTTAAGACTAAGTTTTTCTGCTGCTTTCTGAAGACGAAGCCGAGTTTTCGTTTTACTTTCCTTGCAATACGCGCATCAGCCGCGGTCAAGCCTCGACCCCAGCTACACTTTTTCAACGAGGCATGGCCCGCCCGGCCCTGCTTCGCATTCCCGCTGCTCAGCCTAGGGCGACACGCACCATTAGCTTCTGTATTGTCCGGAACAGGTCTGCGGCGGCCAGCGGAAGGCACTGCGGGCAGGCATTAGAAAAAAGAACGGAGTGGTCGGAAATCTCAACGCTGACGGCCTCGAGGTTTTAGAACAACCTTAGGTTTTTGTACGAAAGCCGCCTTCTGCGACTGTGCTCTACCCGGACACAGCACTCGTGGTAATGTGTTTCCATCTGCGCTTATATTTATATACGTTTTTACACGTAAGCACACTCGAGCCCCAAGATCGGACGTGCACCTAAAACTTGCGAAAGGTGTGGCCACATTGGGAAACTCGTCGCGGCATTCGTCTATTCTTCTGTCATAGCCTTTCTGGTAGGATAACAGTTTTTATTTGTTCGTGATTTTTGGCCTACTGTATTTTACCCAGCATGTTTAGTTGGACGGGGCATTGTCAGGCTTAAATGATAGGAATACATAAGAGTCGCTCTACCCAGGAGCTCATTGACAGTATAAGGAACCTTCAGAAGCACCGCACAGAGCCGGCTGTTCGGGATTCCCGCACTAATACGCTTAAAGCTTCTGAGCAATCGTTTGCGAATGCTAGCGTCGTCAATATATTAATTCGTTCCTAGCCGCAAGGCCAGAAGCGACTGTGATAGATCCTGATCTCATTTCGAAAAAAAAAAAAAAAAAAAAAAAACATACCACGATCTCTGTTCGACTTGGGGGATTAAGATGCACGCATTGAATAAGCTCCATGTACTTTAACTCAATGAGAACCCCATTCTAAGTTAATGAGAAGCCTTCTTTCGCCGCATGGCGTAGCTTCTATACGAGATAATGCGCAGCCACAATGTCCTCTTATTCGGCTTCCAGAGACATCCGTTTTATTAACCCCTAGTCGACGCAAGTATTTTGGTCTGAGTGATCGATTCGAATTTTCAGACTTGTTTCCTTGATAATTAACACATTCTAAGGAACAATAGAGCCGATGGCTTCATCCGAATGAACTATTTAAAGTGTTATAAGATAATTTTATTGTTTTGAACGTACGATGTCCATAATAGGCTCAGCTGCACACTCTCAATCTACAGCCTTCGTCAAACGTTTAGAGCCCAGGATGTCTACTTCTGAGCCATACCATGTGGCTCGTAATGCATTCCCAGGATTCCAAGCTTGCGTAGGCAATAAGATTTTTCATCCTACTTTATCTAATGGCTATTGTTTAAGAAGTCATAATACACGGCTTAAAAGCAAACCCTCTGGGCTCTAAGATTTTGAACAAGGCTGTACCTCACCTTTTTTTTCTCTCGAATGCAACTCATTTGAAAGAAAGGATAATTTAGAAGCGTTCCGTTGCTCTCGATAACCGCTTTCTTCTCAGGTGTCATGCGGGAGCCGGTCTCTTATACACATATACGACTTCTCTAGTATAGCTATCCCTGGCACATCTGTAGTACTTGGCTTTTTTCCCCTTGCATTCGCTCATCCTCTGAAGAGACGTTTCTCATTTTCGGGAAAACATGTCGCGATTCCATGCCTTTAAGAGATTGCTACAGACTAGACAGCTGCGCTTTAGCAATCTACTACATTTTCGCTTCTATAGATACTGCGGTCACATGGATATAAGAACCACTCCCTAAGGAGAAGACTCCATACAAAGGGACAAGCGGATAACGGGCCTTGGCGTACTGCTTCATGCCCGCTAATGCTCCCGGAATCCGCCGCGATGATTGAGAGATCCCACGGGAAAAAGGGAGGACTTCCCTTTTCCGCGCGAGCTAATTGTGGTACACAAGTGGACAAAGACGTCGCCAATCGCGTCCTTCTTTTCTGAAACGTGTTACTTGGCTTCCTTTCTATCCTTACACGCACACTGCTTGCGAACGAGACGTCATCACAAGGAGAGACGCTCCTTCGTGTCGCTTCAGATGGCACCCTGTCAGTCGTAGGTCTGGGATCGCATTCGGCGCCCCATTGGGCTTTGTCGATGCGCATGTTTTCGCATCCAGTTATAGAGAGAGTCGCTTCTGGCGTCCTTTTCTGTGGTCACATTACGTGCCTTGCCTCAGTTTAGGAAAAGCGTCTTTCGGAACGCAGATGTGTTGTTTGTAATTGACTACTACCGAGGAGTTAAGGCGAAAGCCTTAAAAGCCATTGGTAAACAGTAACTAATTTAAAGATAGTTAACGGGTTAATTGGTTGAGTTGTAATGAGTAACATCGTAGTTAGATAATTAGTTTACTGATTAGCTAATTAATAACATTTGCAATCAGCAGCGCCTCTTCACTGAAGCTGTACCAAGCACCACGATTTTGTCAACGTTCACTAGCACTAATGACTAATGGATAACTATTCACTAACTAGTACTAACTAATGGCTAACTATTCATTAATCAGCGCTAAATAAAGATTGACTGTGAAGTTCTAATTAGTCATTAGTCATGACTAAATAGTCACGAGTAATGGCAAATGACTAAGACGCCATCACATGGTAACGTCATCTGCCGTGACGTCATGACCGGATATGACGTCATCATGACGTCACATACGGTTATGTCTAATAACCGGAAGTGATAATGACGTAATATCCGGTCATGACGACACCAGACGATTCACGCATAAACTGATTTATTTATAGGAAGGGAAAGGCGAGGTAACTGTCTCACTTGTTTTCTGTGGACACCGCAACCACGCCGTAAGGGAAGGGAGGAAGGTGGGCGTGAAAGTGGAAAGAGAGAAAGAGGAGCCGTAGTGGAGGGCTACGGAGTAATTTCTACCACCTGGGGATCTTTAACGTGCGCTGACATAAAGATCCCCAGGTGGTCGAAATTACTCCGTAGCACGCATAAAAAAAAAAAAAACTGATTTATTTGTAGGAAGGGAAAGGCGCAGTAACTGTCTCGCTTGTTTTCTGTGGACACCGCAACGGCGCTGTAAGGGAAGGGAGGAAGGTGGAAGTGAAAGTGGAAAGAGAGAAAGAGGAGCCGTAGTGGAGGGCTACGGAGTAATTTCGACCACCTGGGGATCTTTAACGTGCGCTGACATCGCACAGCACACGACGCCTCTTCGTTTCGCCTCCATCGAAACGCAGCCGCCGAGGTCGGGTTCGAACCCGGGAACTCCGGCATAGTAGTCGGGCGCCGTAGCACGCATATAAACCGTTTTACCGAAAGCAAGCTGGAGAGAAGGAAAATACTCTCCAAACAGGTTCATTGCGGCGGTCCACTGCTGCTAGTACCGAATTGGCTGTGCATTCGTACGCTTTATGCATAGCAAAGCGGCCTTACTGCTTAGTATTTTGCCGTTTCACAGACTTGAATACCTTCATCAGTGCCATTATTGGTGGTAACGTCATTGGGACAGCAACGCGTGATAGTGGATGGCACAAATATTCAGAGAAATCTAAGGCTGATTGCCGAGATCGTATGCGGGAAGCATGCAACGACAGTCCGAGTGCGGCTTACATGCTTTCGCTTCATCGCTTTGCAGTAGATTCTTGATTAAACCGAATATGAACGCTTTCTGCCAACCGGACAGACTTCGTACCAACGACTGACTCTCGAATGTGACAACCATTTCATTTCCCCCACCGCCGTAAACATGTACGCCGCGCCGGCCGGGCCTCCCGCAATGTCAACGATACGGTGCACTCCGTGCGCCAGCGTCAGAACAGCGTGCTAAAAATTATTTCTTCAAACAATAAGACGACTTTCAAAAGCAAATCTTACTTGAGGAGCGTTGACCCGTACGGTGTTGTTGATAGGAGGGATCACTGCAATACAAACAATTTTCTGCTCACGGGCAGCTGCCGCCGCTATCGGCGCTGCTCATCGTTTGATTTCTCGCTGGCTATACGCTATACTGAATCGTCGCCGAAATTAAACATATTCTTTCTTTATTACATGAGACAACGGGATTGTATGACAGACAATTTACTCTAGCGCTGAGCAAATCCAAAGCGCCACCCAATGTGCCTTCGACGCGAATCAATATAGACCTATAGCGACGACTAGGGAGTAGCACACGGCGAGAGCGCCGTCGTCCGCCGCGACAGCGACCGCTTTGGTAAGCTCGCGGCATTTGCTGCTGTGTTTGGAACTTGTCCTTTACTTGAATGGTGCAGCTGAGACCGCACGTTTTTCGACGTTCAGTTCAACAACACGTCGCGGAAACAATGCTGCAAAGACGGACTCGCTGTTGCCGTGCAGTCGTGCATATTCGGAGGCTGAATAAGAATACCACCGGACAGTACTCTAGACACAGCTTGTTCTCTGTGTGATTCTTGAAAAGTAATTTAGCGTAAAAAGCAATTAGTTGTTGAAGCGGGCCAGCTCCATCATACGCTCTTCGCACTTCGGCACCGGTGTGCCGGCGACGCCAACACTCGCCAACACTCGCCAAGATTCGCGATAGCTGTATAACAAGCCTCATATACTTTAATAGGATACGAAGGCAAAGCAATATCGAATAGACACTGTCGAAAGAAAATACATGAAATGGGTCGCACTTCACGGTAAATCAGAGAGGCGATAATCGGAAAGCATCTCTTGTAGTAAATCAAGCGTTCGAAGCCTGCCGGCACGGTTCATTCGCTGTGCGTTTGTGTCTACCGTTACCATTATAATTGTGAAATATAACTGAAAACAGACACATCGCCATAGTTAACTGTGACTCTCATCATAATGAAAGTTCGGTCTACGGAAACGGAGCACAGTCCATCGCAGTCCCCGTGGCCGCTACTGCTAGTGACAATTAACAGCTTCCGCCATGCAAAACAGAGGGTACGATTTGCTGTCGCACTCAAACCGAACACAAAATAGAACCACGATGCTGGATAGCTTCAACGAGGAGCGTGCGGTAGCTTTTGTACACAGCCGCTACCACAGCACCAACGGCGCACGCACAGCCCAAGATGATGTCGGGTGAAATCGGCGCGGACTTTCCCTGTTTGGCTCACATGGGGCGCCACCATAAAATGAAGATGGCTGCGCCCATGCATCGAAACTGACCCCGCCTGCCATTCGATCCAGGCGTCCGTGCAGCGCCTTTAATTTGGCGCTTCCTCGAACGCTGCACCACAGAGTATATAGAAATAGACCACGGTGGCATTTCATATTGGTTGACAGCAAAGAAAAGGCGCAGTATCTGTCACAATTCTCCGCGGACACCTTGGGGCTGGAGAAAGAAGGAAACGAAAATGCACGGGCTTGCTACTGGCTCAGTAGCTGAGCTATGAACACTATAGCTGAGCCACCTCCGCTGCCATGCGGTCAGAAGAGAGAAATTAGAGAAGAAAATGAAGAGGGAGAGAAAAACGCGCGCCGCAACAGCCGTTGTCCACCAACTAAGCGGTGGTGGGTGCAATGACGGCCCACAACGGATAAAAATTCGATGGCGGCTAGTCCCCGCCGCAAGCGGCGTTGACCTACCAGTCACAGCCTCGTAGGGCCAGAAACTGCCACCCTTCACCAACCCCGCCGCGGACACCTTAACCGAGCTGTAAAGAAAAGGACAAAGGTGGTAGTGCAAAAAGAGAAAGAGATGCCGTAGTGAAGGCTTCGAACCACTCCGCAACGTACACTTTCGCCTCATCGAACTTTAGTGGTCCAGAGTGCCCCTAGATTTTTATTGTGGTTGCTTCTAGCGTCTTCCATTATTCCACCGTCTGGGCACTCGTAAATGCGGTCGGACAGGGTTTTCCAGAATTATTCCCTTATAGCGATTGTCTTGTGCTGAGCTTCATCTTGAGAATGCGCTGTTACTTCTAGGGCCTCTTTTTCTTCAGTCAGAATTCTTGTATTCAGTCACGTTGTGCTTTTATGGGGGGGGGGTTCAACCAGGCTGTCGACGGGTTAAGCCCGGTACTATCTCGAAGGAGATGCGGTCGGGAAGCTTGACAGGCGCTTCTCGCGCCTACGGTGGCATGCCTTAATCCAGTCACACGATAATCTGACACTAATATGTACTGGAAGTTGCGTGCAATGGTTGGCGCGTTTCTTGCTTATGTAGAAAAGATAAGGATCAACTATTTTGATTGCAAGATGTGTGCGGAACCTTGCAAAGAAAAACTTTGAAGAGATACTACCCTCTTAGAGGACTTCGAGCATGTTCTCATCAATGTATTGAGATATTGGGCACTGATGTCACAGACTTCCAACAAGATATAAAGGAGAGGATATTAGCTTTATTTCTTCAGGATGGCTTTCGTTCTCCTTCCAGGGTATCTAGGAATGCCAGCATCATAAGGCCTTGTTTCCCTCGTTCGACTGCAGACTCTGGCTTCGCACATATATACTCTCTACGCGTTATTCGATGGGAGAAGAAAAAAATCTTACCCACAAATTAACGCTAAGGCTCGAAGCTGTGGCGCTACATCTCTTTACGGAACAGCCATTCACAAGATTGCTTCTCTTAATGGATAAATAATTGGGTTAGGTCTGCTTGCGTGGAGGCGGCCTAAGCGTCGTAGTCTATGGTCACTTAACAGCAGATGATTTGCCTCTTTGTATACAAGTAGGTCTGCGCGGTGATCATCTAACATATGCGCTTCACATAACCTGCGTGTGGCGATAATGGTAGATCATTCGGGGCCCACTCAGGCAGAATCGCTGCACAAACGCATCCCTGAGAGAAGCACCTTTTCGCAATCGAATCGGACTCTCTCCACGTGTAATGTTCACTTGCCTATTGGCACTGTAATCGCCTCCTAACGATGATGCCCACTGCGCCGACCCTCTCGCATTCCCGTTACTTCGAAGTTGAATGCAGAATCGCCTCTGGCATTTCCAGAAACGCCTGTTTGTATCGTAATGAAATATCGCAAGACCGATGACTATTTGTAATCAGGGGAGGAAAAAAAGAAATGAAATGAACGCGTGAACTCTGTACAAAAAGAAAAAAAGAAAAACGTAAACGAACCCAGATTGCGATATAGCAGGTGCCCCCGCGCTCTTCCAAGAGCGAGCGATCTGGAACAAATCTATAGCTGTCTCGATTACAAGGAGCGAGAGCAGTAGCGATGCGAAAGAATGCAGCGTGAATGAAAGCGCAATTACGGGTCGGAAGGGCAGAAAGGAAAGACAAGCAAGATTCTACGCGGTGGGCAAAGGGAAGTGGGGAGGCTCCCTACAATAGTTCAGCCTTCGACGACGACCACCACCACCACCACCGTCCTCGACAGCCTCACTTCGTCTTCCATCCAGAACAAACGTTTCCTGCTTCGCGGCTTATCGATTTGCCCGAGGTGAAAATGCAATGATGTGCCCCTCCGCCCAGCATGGACAAACGCTGATTGCGCTTAGACCGGAATCATAGGAGCGAGTCAAAGGAAATGAAGATACGGGGCAGCGCCTGGGAGCAAGGTCAAGCAGGCACAAAGTACGCCGCGATGGGAGGCGCAGGGGGAGACAGTAGCAGAAACAAGAGGCACGGTTCGAAGCGGACTGGCAGGAAGGGAAGAGAAGGGGGGTAGGAAAGGCCTTGTCGACATAATCCTCTTGCAAGGAGCAAGAGCGAGACCCTCCTTGGCAAGAATAGTGTAAGCCCGGAAGGAGGGTTCGACACAATTCGGTCTGGGCGGGTGGGCAAAAACATCTCCGTAACGATCCCAGTGCGCCCGCGCTCGCGGGCGCGCGCCAGGGAGTCTTGGACCCAGATCAATGGCTCAGGCTTTGTGAAGTCGGCGCCTTTCTCGACGCTGTCTGTTCTGCCCGGCGGCAGTGGCTCCGCTCACGAGACCAAGAAAACGAGGTGCCAAAGAAAACAGCGGTACCTTGACGTTCGCCTTCAAAGTTTTCTCCCCCGAATGGCAGAGCAAGAACAGGAGCACGACGCAACGTATGACGGCGAACCCATACTTAGGAGGACAGTTCGTTTGTTTTTGTTTGCGCCCACTCGAGTGTGGCGCTATATTTGGGGAACGCCGCGGAATTACGTTGCTATGGCTCAAACACTTCACGGTAACTCGACAGGTTATGAAACGCACCAGAGGAGCCCTATATCGGCACGGAGGTGTGGTTAGAACACTGAAGAAGAATGCGGCTTCCTCTCCTCTGCTAAGGGTGACCACTAAGGTGCTATCAAGAAACAAGACGTGGTAAATAAAATCGAAAGTATTTGACATGTGACTCATACATAGAGCTTTATGGGTACTGTGGGTTGTGCCTGCCCACAACAGAACGTACAGAAATACTTCCAGAAAATTATAGTACTTGGCATCAACAGACTTTCTTTTTTTTAAGACATTACATCCGAGAAAAGAGGCTTTATTGAGCATGAAGGCTGTTTAACGGCTTTTCAGTGCGGTATGAAAGCAATAAAAAAGAACCTTATATCTCTGGTATATTCACTCGAAAGACTGTGTTCAGACGTCGTTTGGCTAAATGTTGCGTTGGAACATGCAGCGCCTCGAGGAGAGTTTTTCATTGAGTATTGAGCTGCTTCAATAAACCTGTGAAACACGTAGAACCTTGTACAATTGTGGGCTGTTGGATGGAGCTCTTGTTAGTAGAGAAAATTTGCAGAAAGATATTACCAGCTTCGGAATTAAGCATCTGAAAATGTGTGTAAAATTAGCTTACAGGCTTAGCGCATGAACCAGCTTGAGCTGGTTGGAATTTGCCGCCGAAAAGTGCGGAGTGGTAGAAGGCTCCAGATTTAGGCCGCAAGCACAGACAGCAGCAGCCTTCGCTCATCGGTTCCTGCTCTTTCTCACAGTAATGGCGTAGAGCAGTCCGAAACGTCGTTAGCACCTGTTGTCTAGCTCAGCTGCTCAAGCGGATGATTCCACGCGTTCAAATTTCGGCTTGCACACGAAAATTCCTGCTCGGTAGTGTTTTGGGACTGACTTGTGCACAAGTGGGAGTTGATGAAGACGCCGATGCAGAGCTCGAGAAAGGGGGCGCGATGTCACGCTGCGGTAATGGCTTATTTGCCTATAATGCAGCGGCTAGGGCAGCGCACCTGCGCCCTTCGCCGTGGGTTAGAATCAAGTTTGCGGCTGCTTGCTATTTTCTGTGATTTATTTTCTTTCTTATACGTCAGCTACATGGCGCATGATGTAGATTTTGATGACGACAGAGTGCCTTCAGTTCCCCAAGCGTTCATAGCAGATGCTCGCTGGTGCGCCATCTTTGCCTGAACGTAGGCGAACAGTTGTGCAAACTGATAAAAGCTTACCAAGTGACGCCGTTTGCTTTGGTCTGGTTGCGGCTTCACTGCGTGACTGTTTTGGAGCCACAGTTGCAGACAAACTTGTTTACACTGCAGTGCTGATTACTGGCCGGCCAAAGCAAATAAAGCAATGATTAGTCTGCAGGACACGTGCGCATGAATATTTCAGTTTTAAAAGTGGTCAATTGAGAAAAGAGCGTTGAGTTCTTTTCTTTCCTGAGGCATCTTCAGCAATTTGCTACAATCATAAGCCTTGCTGTTTCATTTTTTCTATGCTAGAATAAGCATGAAAATGAGGAGAAAAGGGTTAATAATATTGCCACATGTGTTCAGATACGAAGTCTGTTTTTAATGTTCAGCAAATGATAATGGACAGGGGATGTCAAAAATATGTTGGGGAAGGCCTTTCCAAATTTAGCTGAATCGTTACATTTCTGACAACTCGTGTTATTAACAATGGTGCTCACGTGAAACAATTTCGACAACAGTGGGACCAAATCATATGTACTTGAATATACAAGTGCTTTTAAATACTTGCTTTCAATTCTGCTGTATTGACTGAAAACTGCACTTCCAAGTGGCCTCGTTCTAGAGTGAAATTTCACTGAGTGCCAAATTAAAGACGTAATGGCACTTAGGAGTATAACTGATCAGCCTGCTGTAATTGCTAGAAGACTGAATTGAGGTTTATCAGTGCTTTGATCTGTTTTTTTATTTACCTGTAGCCGAATAATCAGAGGGAAACCATATCAGAATCTTTGAAATAAAGTTTGGCCAACTGGCAGCCGTTGACGCTCAGGCACCTGAAGATCAATACAGAATTTGGTTCGCAGACATGGGCAAAAGTTATTTTTGCTTTTGGTTTGAATTTAGAAAATCACTGGGGTCACAATGTGTGCGTAAGAAAACTACAGACAAGACAAAATAATACAAATAAAGCCAACACTAAATAAATACTCATTCACAGAATGATAAAGCGTGGTCATTCATGTCTATTCAGATCGAAAAATAAACTCGGCTTAAACAGGCTTGCTTGCTTGTGCACATTATCTCCCAAAATCCTGTCTGCCTAGGTAGCCAGTTTTGAAACTGCGATCGTGCACTTTGCAGCGACTCGACACAGCCACAGAGTTCAGCCACAACAGCAGTATGTCTTAATCAAGTATGTACACCGCCAAGTTTGATGCATCCAGTGTTCTTTCAAGTTTTTGTCTAGCTCTTCACCGATCCTTCAGAGTTCTTAAAGAAACATTGACTGCAAATAAGTGTCGATTTTTCGCACAAACACACACAAAATAAGTGAACGCAAGCGCATTCCAATATGGCTTTTGAATTTCCGAGCGCGTCTCTCCATGTGGAATATTTAGGTGACATTGCAAAGATGACGAGGCAATATTTAGCGCCGTGAATGTATAATGGGTGTGAACATGAAATATGAACGGCAACGCAACATCGACATGCTTCAGCATGAGCCTCACTTCTAGAAAATAATGGCTGACGTCGGCCCTGTCCAAACCACTCCTCGTGTTCGACAAAACGAGCGCTGTCTCAAGAGCGCGTTCCCTGGTGTAATTCAGTGATGAATACTCTTATGCCAGATGACATTAGTGAAGACGTTATGCAGCGAAGGAAGCACTCAGGGGGAGTTTTCTAATCGCTGAATATGCACGAAGAAGTACAAATAATTTCCTTCCTTTTATTTCCTGCCCATGTCTTCCCAAATTTCTATATTTTGGAGTAACAGAGTCCCCGTGACCTTGGAGTTTCACCCTAGAGACGGGCAGCCGATTAAATTTTAGTGTTCCACAGCCTTAAGGAGATTGAGATAAAAGTAGAAACGTTAGTGACGGATGATAGCGGTTGAAGGCGTTTTCGAAGACCACAGCTTCAACCCGGGCCAAAAAAAGGTATTACTCCCATTTTGAAAGCTTGCGCCGTGTTAAAGTGCGCTCATGGAAAGAATAAAATTCAGATAAACTGAATTATCAGCGAAAACCTTAAAATGCAATAAGCCCTGCGGACATTTCGTGGTTACCGTCCATCCGCGAAAAAAAAGAGGAGCACGGAAATGGCACTTTATATTATTGTACGCACAAAATTGCCATAAAAAGCCTCAGATTGACTTGTTTTGGTGTTGTATTCTGAGATTGTTCGGGGCGCTTTGTACTATACGGCATTTTCATGCTTAGGTTTGGTTTGGTTTTGTGGGGTTTAACGTCCCAAAGCAGCTCAGGCTATGAGAGACGCCGTAGTGGAGAACTCCGGAAATTTCGACCACCTGGGTTCACAGCACATGGACGCATTTGCATGCTTAATATATATATATATATATATATATATATATATATATATATATATATATATATATATATATATATATATATATATATATATATATGACCTTTTGCAACTGCACTTTGACTTCAATTAAAGAGAATTTTGGCCGTGTTGCTCCGAATTAAATGCTCACCAAACTTCGCGTGTTTCGCCATGATTTTAGTCCCGATAAACGTTTATCCCTCATAAATATGGGCACTATATTACACGCGACTTCAAGGCTGGTGACTAGAGAACAGTGACTTACCGGCTGCTTCCGATACTGAAGACATTATAGAGAAGGCTGAAAAGCAGCGACACCATTCACGAGAATAATCCTCAGAAATACGTCTTCTGGCTTCCGGATGTGCTGTTACGCATAAAAAACGAAGGTTGAGAAGAGAACTACATGTTAATTTCAGCCATCAGTGTGTTACTAACAGGCTCGCCAAACTGCCAGCAGAAACACTATTATATATGAACAGGCCTAAAAAAGAAAAACGCGCTAGCCAGAACCACTACATGCTTACTTGTGCAACATTTGATAGTAAGGGTCGAAACTGCGTGAACTATATAGAGGCTGGAGTGCCATAGCCACCGTTTAAAATAGCATAATACACATACACCTATGTGCATGGCAAACCGAAACATGTCACACGCGAAAATAATAAAGACGCTGTTTCAAAAGCCTGCGTACAAAATAGGGTGCCCTCGAAACAAACCACACTTTTTGGCTTGACGCTCTGCATGGCAGAGTGCGCTGGAAGAAAGACATGGTATTTAACGACGAGGCGAAGCCCCGTCACCTCATTAATTTAGAAGACAGGCCCATCGTGGCAAAACAAGTTTGCTGTCGTAGCGCTATACCTCACATCTGTCCTATTCTTGAGCTGCGAAGTCTAGCGCTGTTGCCTCTTTCTTCAGCCAAAAGTACGGACGTCACTGCCAATCGGACCATCGGCAGGCTCGACCAATCTATCTGAGTGGACCTTCGCGCCACGCCGCAGGAGCAGGGTCCTCCTCCCGACGACTGCATCAATCGAATTACTCTAGATCCCGCCTCACGCCATATCGGGAGCATTCCCTCTGTTATAGAATAAGAAGGCTAAGTATTATAAGCAGCCATCATTATTTATTGATACATCGCCTACAGCCGATCGTAACATGTGTAGGCGGGGGTGAAATCGAAGTGAAGTCCGGGAACGGTGACATAACTGTGCGTCAGCGCTAACTGAAGGCACACGCCTATTAGATGCAGAACGCACTTTTTAAAATTCTGGCCTATTCTTTTAACTAAGCGTTTTAACCAACTTTTAACTAACTAACAGAAAATCGCTAGGTGCTGCAGGGTTGACTGGGTGAGAGAGTTACGTAAGCCGTTTTATCACCGAATCTCAATCAACTCTTTATTGCGGCACAACTTTGCGTGTTTCGCATGCTGCCTAAAGCAGCAAGTGGTTTCCACTCGATGTTAGTCTTTCCTACTGAACCAAAGCGGCTAAGTGAGCTATACATTTGCCATTTGTGTGTTTTTTATAGTTCACCCTGTACGGGAGCTCGCGTTCGAAAATATTGCAAACAAGTTTGTTTAGTGCAGGGACAACAAGGCAGCAAAATTGTGCCGAGATAGCAGCTTGCGATAAAGGTTAATAGAACGGTAGACACGGGTTTACTCATTCCCTCGCAGAGCCTGCCTCAGCAGGAGTGAGGAGCTGTCCGGTGCGGATTTTCTGTCAAAGAAGCCGTGTCCGATGGCAGCTCATTTATTGACAATAATTGCGCGCTGTCAGATAAAGTATACGTGCAGTTCTGTCACCATTTCCGTAGTCTCTCCTATCGTGCGTGAGCAAGGGAAACGAAGAATAAGAGAAGGCCCGTGCAGAAGTCGTGGCCACAAAACTAAGGGGCAATTAAGCTCCGTTTTAAGAGCACGACACTGTAGCGTTAACGAGCCCCGTCCGCAGCCCTGAGGTTTCTGAAAAATCCCCTTTTATTTATACATTCTTTTAATTCCCCGCAGGACGCAAAAGGCCTCTCTTTAACCAAGTCGAACATCCGTGCCTCGATAGCTTAGGGGAAATGTGTCCGACTTGGGACACAAGGGTCACTGGTTCAATATAAATATCCACATTTTATTTTCAGTGCGATCATTTACTCATCTATCCTTCGTGCCAAAATGACGAGATCTTTTGCGACTTTATAATGGCAGTTTATGTAAAGTTTCAATTGCTTTCAATTCCGCAGCACAATCTCTTAACCTCTGACCCTTTCGACCCATACGGATTTTCTCGACACTCCGTATTCGACGCCGGGTCCTTTGCTGAACTTGAACATTAACGCAATAGGCTTAAAACTTGTGACAACGTGCATTTAAACTGAGGCGTATGCCTGTTGTCTTTTTAGGTCGTGAACGAAGTACCTTCTCGAGAGTGACAAGCATGGCTGATGCTCTCCGAGCACGCTAAATAGGGACCGCAAGATTCGCTCACGGACTGCTGGCCCTATTGTACGAGGGTGTTTCACCTGTCCTTTCCTGGCATCGCCGGGGAATAACGCAAGCAGTACTATGAGCGAAGGCAATAAGTAGGGCTGTACACAGCTTTGTGAGAAAGCTAGCTGACGATATTTGGCCTTGCCTGTGCTTGTACCGAATGTTGGCACCAGTTTGCTGATTCGCTCCTTCATAAGAGGCGCTATCAGAAAGCAGCGAAGCCTTTGAAAACTCGGAAAGCCTTGAAGTTTGTTCCAGTATCAAATGGAAGGGCCGCTTTCCACACCTTCCTGTTGTTACTTCTAACTCAGTTTAAAAATTTATCTTACGCATTATCCTTCCAGAAGAAAACTTTTATACAATCATGCCGCGTTTGCTCGCGCTTATAGTGGGAACATGACTTTCCACGATGGCGACTGACTGTGGCAATTGACATTTAGATGAAGGCAAAAAGTGCTGCGCAATTTCAGGACAAGTTAACCATAGTTCGTCTTATTATTTTAGAGCTTTGCACTACATTGTCTCTCGTAATCCACGTGTCGCTTCAGGACCTGAAACACTACAGAAGTTCTTGCAATGATTAATTGAAAGCTTTACAATGAGTCATTTTGTGTTCTCTTTCGTACCGCCACAACCTGGGCACAACAAAGCAACTTGTGTCGATGAACCGATCCTTTCAAACAGTATTGACAGTAATTTCGAGCAAATTCTCGAAAAAGCGACAATGTGCAAATTGCGTAAAGCGTCAATGCAACTACGAAAACATTAGCGAGGGAAACGCGTGCACACCACCTTCGAGCCCGTGATTACGCGGGAAGTTCAGCTGGAAAGAAAAAGCGCGCATTTTTGTTTCATTCTTCTTTCTCTTCTCTTCACTGCTTCGTTCAAAAGCGAGCTCTTAGCTTCGGGCATCAAGCAGTGCTGAAGAGAGCGGCGTTTTTGCATGGCTTCGCAGAAATAAGCGGCGCTGCGTGCGCTTCTGCCGCGCAGCGCCGGAGGCTAAATGGCTCGTTAGGAACGCTGGCGGCCCGGCGGCACGGACGGCGACCTCGTGCGCGCACGCCCCACGCTATCACCGAGGCCGGAGAGCGCGCCGCGCGACGATCACGCTCCCTATGAGTGAGGTCACTGCGAAGCGATGACACCGCCGATGAACGTGACTTTTTGGCGAAGGCCCTCTGCACTACTGCAAGAAATGCCGCGAAATCGCGGCCGTGAGTATTCTACACCCATTGAATTGATAAACATTTTGACAAGCCTTTTTTGCCTGGGCACTGAAAGTTGGGATATTTATAGGTAGAACATTTTACCGTAACTTTTGAGCTATTGCTCCACATCACGACAACAACTAATATATTCGCGACCCATTCCTCAGCAGGCTTTTGTTCTTTTCTTCTTCTTTTTTTTTTTTGTACTTTCAAAGACACGCCTCACTGGCTTTCAAAGGCGATGTGACTTATTTTTATGTGAGCGCTGGACATAGTTCAAAAAAGAAAGTTTGGCACGCACGGGAAGCTGAGATCATTTTTATTAATTTGTTCATCATAGGGTATCATAATTTTCCACAGTTATCTTAAAAGTATTTATAGAAAGCCCTACACTGCCCTTTTGTGGAAAAGCATGTTCATCAGTTGTATGTGCAGGACAAATATATAAATAAGTGGTTTACAGGAAAGGAAAGAAGCAGTATCTGTCGCACTTTCTATGGACACCTGAACCGCGCCGTAAGGGAAGGGAGGAAGGTGGGAGTGAAAGCGGAAAGAGAGAAAGGGATGTCGTAGTGGAGGACTACCGAGTAGCTTCGACCACCTGGGGATCTTTAACATGTACTGACATTGTTAAGCACACGGGGGCCTTTTTGCTTTGCCTCCATCGAAACGCAGCCGCCGTCGGTCGGGATGGAATTCAAGCACCCTGGCACAGTAGTCGGGTACCTTAACCACTACAACCCCACGGCGGGGTGCGGGACAAACCGCAAAAGCAAAATATGGCTACGTAACGAATGGCTAGACCATATATGTTAATATGTCCACCAAATTTATCTTACAATATTGCAAAGCTGCCTTACAATTAAATTAAAAAAGGGAAACACAGCCCATTGTTTTTCTATGCCAGTTTAGCGTACTCGTGCGAGCGCAGGAAAAAGAAATAAATCAGCAATGAATCGTTGTAGAGTGCGGACCCTGAATAACCTGGGGATGCGAGCCCTAATCCATGGACTGCAGCCTTAAGAGCGTATGCATCCACAAGCCTCCCCTCGAGGCACTTGTAAAGGGCGGAAGGAAGCCTCTCTACATTCTGAAGTAGTGAGTTCCTTTTTTTTTTTTTTTAAATGTTTAGCTGAAGCTCAAGGCGTTTTCTGGCTGAGGGCGGTTCACTCATTTTTCGATGGAGCCTAATGTTGGTGATATGCCAGCCAGAATTTGGGGCGCCTATGGGTCGAGAGCTTCATGCCATCTATGAGATAAGAAGAAGGAGCTATGATGAGCGTGCCACTACGACAGCCACTAATTACCGCGGTTCAATCGTTACAGATTTAAAACATAAAAGCGATCAGCGAGTAAGAACACAATGGATTGCAGTATCGTTCGTCACACCCGCAATTATCCCCAAGCAGACTAGTGGGCGGTTTCTGCGCCGTTCCAGCCCAGCTCTCAAGGTGCTCACAGCCCCAACAACTGTGATCCGCAGCACAACGGGCTCTTTCTTTCATCCCCTATGCTTTTCAAAGGGGCTGAACAACAAGACAGTCATACCGCTTGGTCCGTACCGCTCTGTCGACTGAGGGAGAAAGGAAGACGGCTAACCAAATAAGTCTTGCCTCGAACGGAACCGGTAGCAAGGTCGGCCGAGGCAGGGAATAGTCCGCCACTGCCACGAGTCCAGACAAACCGCCGAGCGTGCACTCCGAGCACGTCTCCGAACAAATTACGGCTCGGCCAGCGAGGGCGCAGAAGGGGGAGGCTTCACCGCGTCCGACGGTGTGCCGCGACTCTGGTCCGCGCCCGCCTCCACCGTCAAAGCACGCCATGCGTACGGTATACACGGGGCCATCAAAAACGTCTGCACAACGAGACGGCTCCTAGCGCTCCTTGCGGCGCATGGCTCGCCCTGTTCGGCATTACAAAGGGACTCGGGAGCAAGGCGCTCGAGAAGAAAAAAGAACGGCGAAAAGAGAATAAAGAAGGGTTGTGGAAGAAGTCTTCGGCAAGACATGCCTTTCATTCTCGTCGTTAGCACTGCGCGGGCCGACGTGGACGTCGCGGCCAGCGTATGCGGCTCGCTGTTACATTATTCTTACACCGTGCTGTTACAAAGACTTCCTGTTGTGTTTGGAGCGGAGAGAGGGTACGCTTGTCGGTTTGCACTGACGCTCTTGTTTTGGGGGTTGAAACTCTTCTTTCGAAGAGGGCACGTATGCTCACGCGTTTGGCGGTGCCCGATTTAGAAGTGACCGCGGAAAAAGTGCGAGTGGAAGATAAGCAAGGATATCTCTCTCAGCTCTATTTTGTTGAGAGATCTGGCGCAGAGCAGAGACTCCGCGGACGGAATCGCCTACCGCTAAAGGTCTTAATATCAAGACTGCCTGTTTATACAGGTTGGTTGCCTGAATCGCCTACCGCTGAAGGGCTTAATGTAAAGATTGCTTGTTACTGAGGATACAGGTTGGTTACGTGAATCCAAACGGCTGGAACTCCTTTAGTGTCACCAGTCCTCACTTTGAGCGCTGCGGTCAGGTGTTACAGTCTGAGGTCATACCATTATTTTAAGATATAAACGCTGCACATTTTGCGTTCCAAAACTTATTATGTTAACCATCACTTTAACATCACTAAAGAAAGAATTTCAGTGCATGTTAAAGAACCCTAGGTGGTCGAAATTTACGGAGTTCTCCACTGCGGCGTATTTCATAGCCTGAGTCGCTTTGGGACGTTAAACCTGACAAACCAAACAAACCGATCAAAAAAAAAAAAAAAAAGCAAGATCATCGGAAAACATGTGCACTGTCGTAGTCAAAGAGATAAAATAAATTTTCGTCTAATGGCGCGGTTATATTTTCGCCTCCAGGATAAAACATTGCCTGCAGGCACTTTGCCTCGAGCCGAAAAAAGGGAAGGTTAACGACCGGGATTCACCTCTCAAAGAGCCGATCACAAGCAACGGCACTTGAAACACGCATGTAGCCTGTGCAGTTTCCCTCACAGTCGTCTCATTTAGGTGATGGGACTAAGTTGTGCTTGCTGGGAATTTGAGGTATGCCACCGTGATAATGCGTTATCTTATTTACCTAATTTAGCTAGGTATAATGCGAGGAAAATTATCAAGGAGACAGCATGGTGTCACTCAAGATCATCAGAAATTGCTGTTAGGTGTGCGGGCGGTGCATATGGGAGGTTAAACGCTCCGAAATGACATTCAGGATATTAGACACACCATACAGCGGAAAGCTGCGGAATAATTTAGAGAATATGATGTTCGGTAATTAGCTCTGACAAGGCGCACTACACTATAATTTAGGCGTTTCACTTTCATAAACGTTCGTCCATTACGCCAGAAGCTCGATTTGAATCCAACCCGGCTAACTTGGATAATTTACTCCAACAGATCCCTGTTTCAGTTTTTCATAAACGCGAGGCGCAACACTAGGAGGAGGGGTAGTGGAAAAATCTACGCTGGCGGCAATAAAAGCAGCATTTATGCGGTTAAAGACGTCTATTGAGGTCGGCAGGTGCCAGGCTACCACGCCTGTATGCCTAGTCATAAGGATAAAGTAAATGGGATACGAATGTGATTCGTAGAAATAGGAGCGCGTCACTGGCCTTGATAACACAGTGATAACAAAAACACAATAACCTGCTCACGGACTAACGAAAATTGAATCGTACGAACAGGTGAACAGCGCTCTTTCTGATACCGTGCGCATAAATAATTGACTTTCCAGGTTTCAGCTGTTTTCCCCTTAAGTTTGCGGGACATTCATTACTTTAAAGAGGGACGGAAAAAAAAGACATACTCGTACGCCTCGCCAAGGACAGTTTCTGAGCATTTAGATACTTTTGGCCATGCGCTGAAGCGGTCAGATGACTCTTTGATTCACGGCACGCTACCTTTCTTTAGTTCGCCATGGATGTGGTGGTGCCTGCGCGCAGCGCAAGGCTTGACTTAGCGCAATTATTCAAAGACCGGCAACAGGCGATGCAATAATCGCTGATGAGAGGGGCCTCTGAATATGCTTCTTCTTAGAGGATGGGATTACGCTTCATTCTTTTTCCACATGATGTAAAGAGGACGGGCTTAGAGCACTTATATTGGTTTTCAGTCACTAATCTTGAAAAAAAAAAAGGCGTCCATTAATAAGATTCACTGGCTTTAATCAATTGCCTTGATCATATAAAAAAGCACTATTTTATTCCTTCTCGTCCTCTAGTGCGCAGTGAAAGAGTCTGCAATATCACCCTTGAATCACAGGACTTCGTAATCATTGGCCCCCAAGTAATAAATAAAGTAAAAATTTAGTCATACCCTTACTTTTTGCTTCTCGTTTTGCCTTGCAATCCAACAGTAAGTTCTAGAAAAATAACTCAATTTTCCGAATCAGTATAGTCTTAGAAACAAGAAAAGGCAGTCTGAGCAAGTCTCCGAAAATATTGATTCCATATCTATGCATTTGGACAAGGCCGCTCTATAATAATGGCGGTTCTGATTTACTTACCTTGAATATCATAAACTATACGGCGCTGATTGCTTCAGAAATAAGCGAACAATTCAAGGAGAACGACCTTAATTGCCTGGAGGAAGCCTATATTTCGATCTCAGATCACATCATGTGTTTGTAAGACGGCGAATATGTTCTGCAGAATGTTTTTCTGTCAGACTTTTGCTCCCGTCTATTACAGCCCAGTACATTTAAGATTTTTCTTAACGTTTCCGCCGTTATCACACTATACCTACTCTCGGCGGAACATTTGGTTTAACCTATGTGTGTGTATTTTTTTGTTCGGCCTTTTTCTTTTATTCAAGAGCTTTTAAAACGTGTCTGGTTTCTGAATAAAATGGTGCCCCGCCATGATGACGTAGTACAAAAGCCTCATCATAAACCTGTTATGCATGGATGAACTGCTTGGCCGCGTCAAAATGTCGAACTGCAGGTGTCAGGACGCACTCGAAAATTACGTAAATGTTTCAAGCCAGTCATCAGCTCCCTGCTAAAAAGGGTTCGAAATAAAAAGATAAATAATTTTTACCTAGTCTGAAGGCTTAGAGACTACAAGCTATGTCCATTACAAGAAAATATGTCGAATGGAAAATACGGAGAGGGAGAAAGAGGTTAAGTAGATAAGGAGATTTTCGATGAAGTTTTGGCAGGGGCGAGAGCGCCAACCGGTCCATTAAGTTGTGGCGCAGGGATTTCATGGCTTACGCAACTATGTCAACAATTTTCCACGGTACGCCCGAGGAAAAGCGAGTCCTAATGCACTTTATAGTCACCAACCTTTCCTCTAATTACAGCACACCCCTGATCACGTGAACACTTTCACTCGAGGTTCCTGCTTCTTTAAGCAATGAAAGAAGAAAGCAAACAGAAAGTAGCAGATGTAACAACTAACATGAACTAGTACAAATTTGACCTATGCTGTTACGAAACAATCTTTAAAGATATAGTTTATTTTGATCGGTTTTACCGCGTAACGCTATGCCATCACGCTTCCGACGCACGTCAAAAAGGCGGGTACTGCTAGGGCTCGGGTGAAATTAAAAAAAAAAAAATGAGTACATCGAGAAAAATACGTTTTTTTTGTTTTTTTTTTCAGTGTTCTATATTTTTTTTAGGAATATAGAATGGAAAAAAAATTATAGGTGTTTAGCGTCATTAAACCGAATATGGTGCGAGCGCTTTTGCGCATCGATGACAGTTTGCGGAGACGATGCCGTGCAAAGCACAGTGAAAGAGTGTGCTTTGCACGGTAGTTTAATACGCCGGGTAATCGGCAGCAGTGATAGCTGTGGCATTCAGTACTCGTTTCCCTGGATAAATTCCTGAGTTCGAGCCCGCTCCACTACGAAGTGCTTTTCTCTCATTTTAGCTCCGCAGATGCAAGCCTCAACATTCTTGGGTGCGCCTGACTGCACGAAGGAGAGATTTCGGGCTGAGAAAACCGACCTACATGATCGACAGAGCATATAAATGTGGTACTGAACGTTTAAACTACACGTGATTCCCTTTCTCGGTACCTCACGGCTCAAGCGCACGGCTTCCATGGCGAAGGATGCAGGTTCGGTGCTAGCCGCGGGGCCGCGTCGAAGACGACGTGCAACACTATCGTCTGCTGTACAGAGATGGCCGGAGCACTCTGCTATCGCGTCCCTCATAGTCGATGCCGCTTTGAGGCGTTAAACTTCGAGTTCCTCTGTGTGCCTTGCACCATGTGGAGAAAAGCTATGTTGAGAAAATACAATGCAACAAAGTGACTTTGTTACATCGTTCTTGCATTTAAATTGGTAAGGAAGGGCTAGGTGACAGATGTTGCGCAGTTGTGTTCCACACTGAGCATGCGCTACATGTGGTGAAAATTACCAAATTGAATTTTAGTCAGGTTATCTTTCCTTGCTGCCGCATTAATGGGCTCAAAACGTTTGCTGCTAATACGGAATAGAGCTTGCACTCACGTTCAGTCTTGCCAATATCACAGTATTTTTTTATTTCACTGTTCTAGCAAAAAAAAATCATAGCTGCTACGTACCAAATGTGGAGGTGGAAATAACACGGAATGCAATTAGGTAACTCAAATTACTCTTCTTTACTGCAACGGGTGGACTGACCACATCAGGTTTTATTATATTCTTTCCAAATTATTTCGATTACATGAGGGTATAGTTCTGTCATATGAAACCGCCGATAGTCGTCTGCTTAGCGAGCTCGACTGACGGCAGCTCGAAGGCTTCAAGCCAATATCGGTTCATATCAGCAAAGCCTTCTGAGGGCTCTATATTTTTTTTTGTGACAGCGCCTCATCAAACAACATCTGGCATCCTGATGTAATTTGCTTAACAGACTCTTCTAAAAGGTCCACAAGTCTGCTTGCCTGTGAGAGTTTTTTTTTTTTTTTCTTTCCTCAGCTTTCGACAGCGTAATTCCATATTTCAGAGTATCACAAGATTAGCTTCCGGACAGACTTTAGCCGAACGGGAGATATGAACTATTTCTGAGCGGTGAGTGTTTGAATGACCCTGTGTGCTCGGCTGTTGGTACTATAGCCCGGCGTCTAGTACTCTGGGAACGAAGTATTGCTTTCTAATGAACGAATATGTCTTCTTTACCTGTTGCTTTTAATGGCGCACTACGCGGTTCCTTGAATCTGAGAAATATACGCATCCTAAGCAAATACAAAAATAAAAATAAAAAAAGTAAATTCTTTAGAATATTCTGGTGAACCTTCATTGTCGCATCCTTTATCTTGAATGACCCGATATCACGTGGTTTGCAAACTCATCGTGTGGTATCGACTTTAAAAGTGTGCTGGGGGACGACGGTAATTGGACTATAAATTGCCTCGGCTTGCAGCCTTCTGTCACGAAAAAATTCCTGACAGTCCAGTCTTTGAAAGAAAAGCCTTGCTGTGGCAGCCTGAAGGAAGAGCTGCTTTCTTCCTCTTTATTTGTTTTCATGTCTTTTTAGTTTGTTTAGAATTTTAACTAATATTGTGAAGAGTGGCTGAGCTGTGCCCTCACAAGAAAACAGTCATTAGCGTACAGTAGCAGTTAATTATAGAGACAGCCTTTGTACGAATGCATAGCCATATAATAACATAAACTAGATTGACAATCGTTCTTCGCATCAAACCTATTATCAGCTGCTGCTTCGTATTTCGCTTTCACGACAGGCGTGCTCATGCCCTCAGCAACTGTACTAAACAAGACACGCTACCTGTGAATGGATGGTGTCGAAATCCAATGAAGAAACATGCGAACATTATATGCGGATTGACTGACTATGAGTTTGTTGGAATCGTTCTTATTGATATCAGTATTTCCCGATTAGTTCATGCCTTTGTAGATATTATTTATACATGGATCGCAGCTTCAAGGCATTGTGTATGTGTGTGTGTGTGTGGCTATCAAATTGCTCATTATATCTTTAATTGCCCGTGTGAGTCACTGCTACAAAAAGTGTAAGCACTGCTGCGTTTTCTCAAGCACATAGCTTTCGAAAGCAACTTATTATCCGGCGCGCTGGCCTTTTGCACGCAAATGATTCGAAATCCATATTTCTTTTGTTGCTTTTGTTTTTCCGTTCCTGAAGGGCGCGTCATACGAATGGAAATTATGGGGGCAGTAAAACAAAACATCAAAATAGTCATCCTAGCTAAACATTTCTGTTTACCTAATGCACTTGCAAAAGTTCCATTCCATATTCCTTGCGTTATTTATTTTAGCAGCTGATATTAGTCAGAGAAGACTCTGCGTCTTCAAGACAGAACCACTGTGCAGTACGCACAAAACGTTCATTACGCTATGTCCAACTTCAAGTATCTGATTCGAAAACTCTTTTGTAACGAGGAGAACTTATTTAATTTGTTTTTGAGGTATAATATAGCAAAACGACTCAGGCTATGAACGGCGGAGTTGTCGTTGTATGTAACGTGCCCTGACATCGAACAGTATACGGTGCCATGCGTTTCGTCTCCATTGGAAGGAGCCGTCGCGGAAAGGTCGAATCAGTGCCTCAAGTCTCAGCAGTCAAGTGCCTTAAACATTGAGTTGCGTTGTATTTAATCATGTATAAGCAACTGGAGCAATCATGCACCAAACACAAGCAAGGCGCCCGTGTGCTGTGCAATGTCAGTTCACGTTAAAGAACCCCAGGTGGTCGAAATTTCCGGAGTCTTCGAGGCACTACGGAGTCTCTCATAGCCTGAGTCGCTTTGGGACGTTAAACCCCACAAACCAACCTACCAACTAGTAGAAAGCAGCTGCATCACTTTACGAGAATTTCGCGATATTCAAGGATTCAAATCTACATAGGCTGTAGGTAAAGCATGCTGTAGGTTTTTGCGCTAGCATACAAAGTGATGGTGTAAACGACGGTTAAACCTCGAGCTTCTCCTCACAGCACTGAAGTTCTACGAAAAAGCTCCGTGATGACGTCACGGACGGTACTATTTCTGATGTTCGTTGCCTTCGCCCACGTCCTGCTGCGCCTTTTCTGACGGTGCTGATCAACATTTCTAGGGCTTTGTTTTCGGCAACTAAGTTTTTATTTCTTCAAACGAAATGTGTCTATGCAGAAAACGTACCGATGCCGTCAATGACGTCATCATGCATCCCCCACCAGTCGTTGTGCAGTGCAGTGAAACCTGATAGCCGTCGCGGTTTTAATCGCTAATTGCGCCATTGTTTCAAATGCTAGCCCCAAGATATTTCGCATGCTTTAAGTTCAAGATATAATCATTCAACCACTTGAGACTCATCGAGATCTAAAACTGGTGCAGCTTCTTTAAGGCAATTGGTTCAAAATATACAAATTTAAAGCACACCAAAAATAAACGCATTCATTGATTCATTCATGCATTAATTATATATTATTAATTAATTATATATATTCATTCATTTTAAAACTGCACTTTTTGAAAAATTACGCCATGATTTCTGTGAGGATAGACATTTGTACCCCCAGGCATTTCTCTCCAAAAATGACGCTGTCCCCCTAGCTTCCAAAAAACACCACCATTTGCAGCCGATAATTTTTGAATAATGTATCACTGCACAAGTCTTTATTGAAAAGGAGATGATTTACTCTGCCAAGCAATATGACATAAATTTGACTTACTAAAAGTACATACAGCGATCTCACGATAATCAGCGGAACAATAAAGCGGAACGAAGATTCTGTCGCATTGCGCGAAATTATACTTTTAGACGGTTATGAATATACCTGAAACTTACAGAAAAACATCATCTTCAAAAGCAGGATTTTAAATCAGGTGAGTAGATATATCAAGCATTCAATGAAATAATTTAGGAAAATAGAAGTATTTATTAGAGGCAAGATTGAAAACTTGATTTTCTATTCGAGTAGAACCCTTACACATTTCTCGACATGTTTCATTTTGCAGTAGAGCCAATATCTCACCTCCTTCCTTCTTTCGAGCTTCCCGAAGCTTTATCACAAGACAGAGAAGCGGCTATGCGAGAACAATTGTCAGGTTTCTGGAAAGTCACGCGTGTCTTCACGCTGCAAAAATTCTAAGGACCATTACGATACTCTGCAATTCGAAACTTGAGCGGATATATTTTAGGGTTTGTGCGAGATGAGGCGAAGCGAAGAATTTCATAGATGTATGTATGTATGTATGTATGTATGTATGTATGTATGTATGTATGTATGTATGTATGTATGTATGTATGTATGTATGTATGTATGTATGTATGTATGTATGTATGTATGTATGTATGTATGTATGTATGTATGTATGTATGTATGTATGTATGTATGTATGTATGTATGTATGTATGTATGTATGTATGTATGTATGTATGTATGTATGTATGTATGTATGTATGTATGTATGTATGTATGTATGTATGTATGTATGTATGTATGTTTGCGTGTGTGCGTGTATGTGTGTATGTATTTACGTAGGGAAACAAGAACCGCGAGCGAAGGGCGCAGAGCTTGAGGCTCTTCTTCCTCTTCTGAGAAATTGTTTGGCTGGGTGGCTGTCTAGTAGCGCGTAGCTCGCACTTCTTTTTCCGCTCCGTTACACACCGTCCACAACGGCGAGGCTTGAGCGCATGCATAAGAGCGGTGCTCTAAACCTCGTTTTCTACTCATGAATATCGAAAATGGCATGCGGCCTTGCAGAAAGTTGAAGCCTTTTATGTGACATATACAGTTCATTTATTCGAATGCAGCAAAATCAAACTACTACGCCATCAATAATTCTGCCATCTGCTATTCTTGGTCGTAGCTAAGTCTAATAAGTACTGCTTTCTCGGAGAGGTTGAAGAGTTCATTAGACGTCGTTTTCTCGGCCAACGTGAATACAAATAACATAAATGTTCAACATAAATAAGAAATAAACGTAAAGGTTGATTATCAGAGATGACGAAGCTGGCGCAAGATAATGGCAGCTACTGCATCCACTAAACGCTCGAGAGCGATCGCATCACCACGCGAGTTGTTTGTTCGCTCTCAAGACGGACGCTTGTTCCTAAGCTGGAGTGATTAAGGGGAAGTGATTCTCGTTCCATTTCCGGTAACACTAAGCGGAGTCGTGTATTGCAGACTTAAGGAATCATTAATCAAAATTGAATGAGCGGAAGCGAGTGGCGCTTCCTCTAAAGGGGGTCTTTTGGGCGTCCTCCTTTCGTCCTCATCTCTCCAGTTCATCGAGACGAAAGCGGGCATCAGTCTTGTTAAGTCGTGGTGGTGAGCACTCTCTGCTGCACTATACTAAAAACAAAAAAAAAAAAAGAGGGGGGAGAGCTTGGGCGGTAAAGGTCATGAGCAAAATCGACTGTTGTAAAGGGTTGCCCTTCTTTTCCTAGCTAGCTTGGCCATGGGATGAAGTCGTCATAACCCTTGAAGTAAGCTTGCATGGAGTAAGCATATGCGCTTGTTTAGTATGTGTTCTATAGCCGGTTGATCATGACGTTTTTTTTTTTTTTCCCAATAACTATAATTTACATGGAAAAATGGACCAAGTTTAAAATATCGTGTAATTTGCTCACGGTCAATGTTAAAAGTAATAAAATCTCCGAAAAGAGTCTGCCAGTGTAAAATATGAAAACATGGATACACGTTCCTTTGCTACAGTACCATAAGAATAATGAAAATGATATCCTTCCTTTCCCAACCTCAGTCTTAAATTCACGTTTTTAATGTTTGAAGAATTTTATACACGGGCACCTGAGTTTCTCTTTTCCTCCCCTCCCCTCTTTCATCTACCACCTTGCTCCAGCCAGAACATGTGAGCAAACAGAAAAAAAAACCTCACTAATAGGTCAGTAGAACAGCAGCGCTTATCTACGCAGCAAATTCACTTTCACTGCCAACTGTCATGAAGAGCATCTTTAGGAGTATCTCTATAGAGATTCAAACGTCATAGATCACTGCCGTGCCGCGGTTTTGGTGAGTACTGCTTCCAAGAAGGAGAATATAATGGCACTATTTGGGGCGGAGATTCGTGGGATTTTGAACTGGCCTCGTCACGTGGGAAACATCTAAGTTGGCCCCCACGCACCACGTTCCAAAGAGTTCCTTCTCTATGTTCTCGAGCCCACAATACGTACAGGCGAGATTTGTGGTTGCACTGAAGGTATGCGCGGCTAAAATAGCACCCGTCGTTTTTTGTTTGAGACGAGATGGGATTGTCTTGATATACAAGCACAGAAAAACCATTGGGGACATGACGCCAAAAACACAACATTAGGAGAGCTGAAAAGAGTTCAGCCAACCTTCTTCGACACCATAACAGAACTTCCTGTATTGTTACTACGTTTACTAAACTATCAAGGCCTATCCGCGAATAGAAAAACAGAGAGGAAACGCGATCGCTTGATTGCTGCTAACTTTTTTTTTTTTTTTTTTGCAAAATTTCTTGCGAGCATATTTTACGTTTCCAGCCTTTCGTCCGAGTCGAGCAGAAACGCTCGAAACAACTCGATGAAACGTGACCCATTCATTAAGGAGATGAGCCTTCATGTGCACGAATATCTAAGGAAATAGCGTCGTTAGGTCCCTCGGAAGAGAAGCGTGTTTGGTAAGAGAATACAACTCGTTTTTTTTTTCGAAGTGATAATCGAAATTCAGTTTTTTTTTTATTTGAATGTTTTGAATGTCGAATTTCTTGCATGAATGCTTACATGGTTTGGAAAGGATAGAAAGAAAAATAGATATAACTACAGAAAAATAGAATAGAAAAAATGGAGGCCTGAAATGTGGCGCCAAAGAAGCTACTTCCCGCGCATGAATTCAGTCTCATGGTGCAAAAATGAGACAGGACAGAAACGGGCTTCTTCTTTCACTATAAACTGTTAAACTAAGGGCTCTTAAGAACAAGCGGGTTTCTTCTAACCGTCTACGCAAGCGCAGATAAACAGTTTGGGTTGCTCTTGCCTACTAAGGAATACCTCTTGTATCGTTTCTTGACGAACCATCGTTAATACCTTCAAAATTTGTAATCTTAACGCAAAAAAAAAAAAAAAATGTCTCTTGTGGTGTTAAAATGCCAAGTTTTTAAAACATCAACGAGCGATAAAGACAATACTATGAAAGCTTTCTCTTCTTTGTTGATATCCTTGTAAACATAGGCAGTACACTACGGTAGCGACGTAATGCGAAGTGACCCGTTTTCTTTTTGAAACTTGCAGAGTTAAATTATTTGAAGGGTGGTTGGTTTTGCTCTATAAAGTAATTTGGTTTCTATGGTCCTTGGGCCGGAAGAATGTGTGGCACGCGCTGTTTTAACGTTCTTTGGTGATGAGTTTTTGCTGCCAGCGGTGGAAGACAACGCAAATAAACGGCTGTTTTCGCTCCGTAATATTATAGCGATGCGTAGCTCCTTCGCCTTGCCTTTTGTATTAAACTACCTTAGATATGCGGATGATACCACTTTAATGGCAGAAAGTGAAGTGAAACTCAAGAGACTTCTGATGCGCGTACAAGAAGAGAGTGGGAAGTTTGGGCTTAAACTGAACATTAAAAAGACGAAGATCATGGCGTCTTGCCCTATCAAGTCCTGGAGCATCAATGGACAAGAAGTGGAAGCTGTGACAGATTTTCTGTTCTTGGGCGCCAAGATTACCTCGGAAGGAGACTGCAGCCATGAAATTAGGAGACGCCTGCTTCTGGGAAAGAGAGCAATGGTTAGCCTTGACCGCCTAGTAAAGAGCAGAGACATTAGTCTGCCAACCAAGATCCGTATAACCCGTGCTATGGTCTTTCCAGTTGTGATGTATGGATGCGAGAGTTGGACTGTGAAAAAGGCTGACCGCCGAAGAATTGACGCGTTTGAATTGTGGTGCTGGCGAAGACTCTTGAGAGTTCCTTGGACTGCCAGAAGATCAAATCAGTCGATATTGTCGACCATAAACCCTGACTGCACATTGGAGGGTCAAATTATAAAGTTAAAGCTCAGCTACTTTGGTCATCTGATGAGAAGAGAGGAGTCGCTGGAGAAAGATTTGATGTTGGGAAAGGTTGAGGGTCGCCGGAGAAGGGGTAGGCAGCGAACGCGATGGTTAGATGGCATTCTCGAGGCATTGTAGATGAAGCTATGTGATGTTAAGAAGATAGTGAGAGACCGGAAAGCGTGGCGTGACATGGTCCATAGGGTCACGAAGAGTCGGACACGACTGAACGCCTGAACTGAACTGAACCTCCATTAAACTTTCAGTGAAACCAGCAGTTGTTGCTAAATGCGCTGTCTGAGTTACAAGCATCGCTGAATAGCAGAGCGCAGAATTAGGGAAGCTACTTTCTGTTGCCATGGAGTAATATGATTAACATTGATACTGTAAAACAAGTAGAAAAAAAGTACTGTTTTGAAGCTCAAAGAGTTCACAGTTAAGTACTGTGGGCCTGAAAGAAAAACTCACCTTTACTTGTTTCGAGCAAAACAACTTTTTGTTTTTAAATCAGATATTAGATATAGCAGTGTGGCTTTGAAGCAATATGTTCGTCTCATCTTTTTCTCCGATAAGCTAAATGGACTGCAATTTATACTTGCTTCCGATGTGAGATGACGAGCGTAACGAAGGCGTCGAGGGGAACACTCTTTGTTCTAAAATTACTTATGGCATTAAAGAAAACCTTGAGCAAGAGCCTTCAGTAACGCAAAACTCCGCTTTTGACGGGTGAAGGCCTGGGAGGAAAAGAACGGCCCGTCGCTAGTCTTTGTCGACGGTGTTCTCGTTTTATGGCAGCCGCAGTGACGCGCGTCAGCACCCTTTGCATTTCCAAGAAAGTGATGGCAGGGTGGGAAACGCCGCTCGCAGGTTGACAGTGAAGTTGAGTGTCTTCGCACGTGCAGGGCCTTCAGTGACGTCGCTGTCTTCACGAAAAACAACAAAAACTTGGCTCCGAGAGAGCCGGCCAGGTAAAAGGATACGGTAGAGGAGACTCGCGTCACCAGCTCATGTTTCTCCCAGGCGCCGGGCTAATCAAGGCACATTGACGTCGCTCACTTACTCGCCGCTTAGGAAGAAGCGGGACATCTTGTTTCAGCACTTGGACGTGTTCGCGGTTGGGTGGGTTAGCTTGTACATCTGACACTTCCTCGTTTCACTGTGCAGCATTTTATGCCGCGAGGGAATCATGACGGCGCTTTGTCAGTTCAGGCGTTGAAGAGGAGGCGAAATTAGTAAAAAATAAATAAATTATTTAATTAAGAAATAATTAATTATTTAATAATTAAAAATAAACAAACAAGCTTAGCACAGGAAACACCTAGCACAAATGTAGCACAGAAGCTGTCAAACTCTAAACCAATGCATATTTTATAAACTGAATCAACTACGTTTTTTTTTTTTTTTTCAACGGCGCTTTCTTTCGAAGTGTTCAAGCAAATTGTTCTCTTTTTGTCGCTAGTACTGCAGAACAGCAAGCTTAAAAATGTTTATTTTGTTGACGAATGCGAATTTATTTGGCATATTAATGAAAATGCTAGTAGTAGTGTCTAAGTGGCTATCACGCTCTACCAGTGAGCATGATGTCCTGGTTCGATTCCCGACCGCGGCGAATTTGTTTCGATGGAGGTGATATTGCAAACGCAGTATTGCTCTGAGACATCGCCGTCTCTTCAAAAGGTCCAACTGATCGATTGTAGATCCGTCTCCTGCTGTATGACTGGTAACTCACATTGGTAGGTCATTAAATCAATAATGAGTTCCTGGTGCCATCGTCCTCCTCAAGGCGGTCTTTTTTCGGAGGCACACCTTTTTTCGAGTCATGAATAATTCTAATAATGCAACTGCTTGCTGCCAAGATCTCTAAATTTGATTAAATAGAAAGCAATGCCTATGGTACTCTCTGTCTAAGATGAAAATGTATATTCTGCGAGGCATGGTGTGTGGGGCACATCGCCTTCGCGATAAATACTTTTTTTACGCTTTCTCAAAGAGAGGCTTGCCCTCACATGCACGCTTATCTTTTGTGTGTCAACGGAGCACACCGACGCGAATATTTTTCTAGGTGCGTATGCGGAAAGACACTAAAAACTGAAAACTTTCACATCGATTTCATTATCTTACACAGCCTATCAATGGAAGACACAGAAGCGATTTCGAGCGAGAAGACAAAGAAACAAACAAAAAAAAAAAAGAACAGGTGACTGACACGGCGTTTCACTGACGCTTTCGCAATAGATTGGATGTTCCTTTAATAACTTTTTTCGTCATCAAAATATCACCTTCATAGACGGGTAGACACGTCATCGAATAAACTGAAGTTGAAGACGTGCTGCAATCTAACCCTGTCGCGCGCAGCAGAAAGAAGAAAAAAGAAAACCTTATTCTGTCAATGGCGTTCTTTAGGAATGAAGTCACTGTGACAAAGAGATTACTCATTTGCTTCACAATAGCTCACAAAAGGTTTGGGAGCGCTGGGTCTTCAACCTGCATCTGTAAAGGCTGTCAAGGGGTTCGCTCTTTGAGAGCCAAACTCTTCCTCACAATATGAAATTAAGTATATAGCACTAACCACACATTAGTTTAACTTCTGGACCAGTATTCGAACTGAATGGTACAGAGTTATACTAGGCAAACTGAACTATTCTGCTTTTAGGTGCTCGCGTACTGTCATATTTGTTCGTGTGCGATGATTTCGCAATTAGCGTTAAATCTTGGCACATTGACATTAATGCTTGCGTATTGAATTGTATTTCAACAACTAATATGTGTGTGAGAATACGTACTGGCTACGTGGCATATGGAGCGGGCAAAACAATTTAGCATTTAAAAACCCAGACTACGTGGTCAAAATGTGTCATTTGGCTTTGTTGGTTTTAAGTCATACGAAAAAGGCGCTTAAGTATCGTGCAGATGAGAACGCAGTGGACACACGGGTAGATGAAATAACAGTTGATATTTTATTTCTTGTTGTACAGACAAATTGCACTGACCAGCGTTAACGAAGAACGAACAGTGTCGCGAACATTTTTGACTAGTGCGCATGACAGTGCGGAGTGGCGCCCGCGTCATTCTTTCGCTCATCCGCAGCTAATATGTTTGCACAAGAAGAAACGAACTATAAGTTATTGATATTCCTATGTGCGTGTCTCGTGTTTCTGTGCGCGAAATGTTTTCGCATGAGGCATGCTCTTTTTGTTATTGCAGTTCTAAACAGGCCGCGGTGTCCGGAAAATGTTTGTAGTGTGAAGTAGCACGTTGGTCACTGAAATCTAAGCTTTGCCCCAAAACATGCGTCCTCCACTAATATCAGGCTTTAAGAACATAATTAATAAAAAAATGCTTTTTTTTCTTTATTTTTTTCTTAGCAACAGTGCTACGATGTGCGAAACTGTGACACACTGCAGAATGGGTTTTCACCGAACCTAGATATAAGAAAGAAAACGTTATAGGCAGTGGCGCGTTTAACCCTTGTGAGAGAGTGATAATGAATTCGAGTCAGATCATTTGTAAGTGTATTGTTAGGGCGTACACGAGTATATATAGTTAATTAAGCCTGGTAGAAAGATCTTAGCTACTGTGGAAGGCTGCGAGGAAGGAGGGAGTTACAGGGCAGTTCTTCAGCCAATTGTGCTGTTTTCTGGACTCTACATGTGCCAGTCAACTACCAAGTTACTATAACCCCGGTTCACGCCTCTGTAAGCACTTTATGGCGGCAATTACTACGAAGAGGGGCGAATGTGGTGTCCATGAGATACTGAGCTTCCTACTGCAGAAGCGCAAACTGATTCAGCACTGTTCTATCTTTCGGCTCTACGAAGGTTCAAACAAGCCCCGATTGACGCGTGAAGTAGAACACGAGCGAAAGCGTGGTAAACCGTCACTATTGAAAACTTGACGGGGAAACGCGAGTGCTTCAGTGATTCTCAGCGCGTTTCCTCGCAGTGACTGAAAAGGGGAGAAAGCGCGGGCCGTGAGCCGCTAGACAAGGATCCGGGCGAGACCCTGGCGTCCTATAAGGCGCGGGTCAAACTGGATATTCGTGTGACCCGCTGAGGGCAGCTTCGTCGCCTCTATATGACATGCTAATGGCCAAGTCGCAAGTGTCGCCTTGTTCGTGACGCTGAGAGCTCACCAATCACTAGAAGCACTGTAAAATCTTCCGGTGTCTTTAACCAATCCCACGGGCTGTGCGTCTTCCAGGCTGGTGCAACATGTGTTGCCGATTACACTTTGTATTCTTCATCCTGTTCCTTTACATTGATACGGAAACCGCGGAGTTTCATTCTCAAAATTTGAAGTCTGCTTTTTTTTTTCATAATGTGGCCTTAATTTTTGGTAAACGTAAATGAGAAAAATAAACACCTGCCTTAGAGAAAAACCGATAACTGGCACACGGGCGTCCGAATCACAGCTGTGCTCTTTTATGAAGTTGCTTTGGCCCGAACGCACTAGAGGTTTTACGTTTATAAAATGATGACGTCTTCGGCGCTTGCGACGGGTGTGCTACATAGCCAGGTACATTCCCTCCTTAGTGGCCCATCAGCGAACGGGATAAAAGAGGAGTGGGCGAGTAGGGTTGCCGCAGCTTCGATGATCGCGTCGGTTGAAAAGAAACTCCTCCGCTGAGCAAACACGCGCTCTCTGATTGCGAAGACGCAACTGGTCGTTTGCTTGAAACGTGGGCTCAGAGGTACATCGAAAATACACATGTAGAATATATTTTCAAGCCTATTTGGCTGCATGGCGAAATAAAAATATAAATAAAGGGGATACTTCTTTTTTTTCTCTCTCTCTAGGTGGCATGATAATTGACATTATCCTGTCCCGCCGACGCTTAGCAGGGCTTCTCACTCTGCGAGCGGTCTCACTTCAAGTATCTCTTATAGGTTCAGGCTGCAATAATGTAGCAATTTGATACCGCTGCAACTGCAATTTGAACCGCTCGTTTCAGATAAGAGTTGCTGAAAATAACGAATCCCAGTAGCGTCTGCTTATGTGAATAGGAGGCTCATTACCACTGCATAAATAAGTTCATTCTAGCGGATTGAATTCACCGTCTACGAATTAACGAAATCGTCATCTAAAAAGGAGAAAATAATATTTTTTGAGGATACGAGAGGTTCGACGACGCTAGTCGTTTGTATGTGCAATATTTGACCACTCGAATATATGCTGTACGTAATCGTCTTTATGTGATATGTCAGGCAGATCTTTGAAATAGTGCTTGGTAAATAACAAAGCTGCTTTAGAAGGTTTAAAGGACTTTTGAGTTTTCAGACAAATCGTAGGAGGTACATTTATTTATTTGACGACAAAATACCAGCATAGAAATTATTGGCGTAATTTATTCAAGGCTGACCTTGTCTGCTGCCTAGCATATAGCCACTTCTACCATCGTCATCATCCCCACTATTAAATTTATTTTAAAGCGACACTTTGTTCGGTGGAAAACCTAGTGTTGGAGTATTCGGCGTTGCCAGCGAAAACCAACAGGATGTCTGTCGCAGGTGGTAGCTCGCAGGTGGCATGGCCGAGCACTGATTGCTCGGCGGATTGCGTGACATCTTGAGACCACGTGACATAGCCGAGTTAGCAGGAACTTTGTGGAGGATGAGATGAGGATAGAATCTGGGGCTCTTGGAACTGGAGTCAGACACGGTACACATAGGCGAAGCAAGCACGTACATTTGGCTTCATTAAAGAGAGACTTGATATCTATGTCGGGTGGTATTTCACAGAATGTAGTAGCTTATGACTGTTGGCTAACGAGTATGTGTCGGTTAACAGAGACAAGAATCAGTGGATTATAGTTTAAACGAGCAGCAAATATTGTGTACCTGAAAGGGGATCCTCCAAGCCTGCAGCAGTCGGAACTCATTACCGCAATCCTGTCATACTTTCAAAGGCGGGGTGGAAGCGTCCACACAATTTTTCATTTTTTTAGGGCTTAGTAATACTAGCCGCGATCGCGGATTTCACCTATGTCTGCCCGAAGCCACTCTCTTTCACTCTCTTTGTGCGAATTTGAAGTGGAGAAAAAGAACGTGGCGGTGCGCATCAGATGGCTTAGCAATGAGGACGGAGCGGCCACAGAAGCACCTAATGAAAGAGCGGGTGCATGTCATAGTTGCGGATGCCGTGGCTGTCAATGGGCAGTGTTTCTACAGAGAGTGAAATCATATTCATGGGAAAGTTTTATATCAAAGCAAAACGAAGCTTAATAAATTGTAAAGTTCATAGAAAAGTATTAACGGGTAAGCAAAGCTGCATACTTCGCATTTGGTTAGCCACGCATATCGGCTGTAATTTGTTTTGCTTCATTTTCATGAAATATCCAATAGACCTTTCTTTTGGTAATATTTTTTCATTTGTCAAAATCCTTCTAATTGCGAAATGTGGAGCTAGAGAAATTCGGAGATTTCAGGCAAGAATGCGGGATTTTTTTGTACGTTATATATTTAGCGTCACAGAGAAATGATCCTAACTGCGTCAGGCGTAATGATTCGCTCTGTGAGTACGATTCTGTAGCTGATATCTAGAGCCATATAATAATATTTTAATTTATGCAAACTGCTTAAATCACCATGCAGAGTAATTCATAGGACAGAAAAGTGGCCTTCGTGGTTCAAACTTATGCTCTGATAAGCTGATTCTTAAAACTTAAACAAGTGCCCGTTAGCTTAATGATAGCAGCGCAGAGGCAGAAACGTCCATCAAGAGATTGGATAGGCGAATTCCGTGATATGTGGTAGTCTCTTGCGTCTTAACAACCTATACTTTATGAAGGGGAGCCCTGGATGGTTTTGAATGTCTTGGATTGTGCGTTGCAACTAATGCCCATATTTTGTATCGCCCAATGAGTGAGTGAGTAGATGTTTACATATTTGAATGGGTCGTAGGCCTAACTAGGGGGTGAAAAGAGACTCAAATAACGAAAGTGAAAAAACAAATGCTAGCATTATTACCCGTGCATAATCAAAAAAGTATCTTGAAATGCGAGTAGGTAGGCAACTCATTCGTGAAACAAAGAGGAAGCCTGTACTTGAGCCAACAAATCTGAATTGCAAAACTGGATGAGGTGCACTTTCAGAAAATAATGAGCCCGCTAAAGTTCTTTACATGTCAAATGAAATCTTCAAGCCGTGCAATCGTTCGCGCCTATCTACTTGCACTGACGGAGACAAATGAACAGCACAGACGAAATGGGAAAGTGTGACGAATTTTGCAGCTCATTACCATATCGTCTTTCACATCCGAGTGTAGCTGTTTTTTCTTATTATCTTCCGTAGGATGCAGAGTGACGCGCAACATCGTTGAATGCGGAGACTCCTCGCGGCTGGCAGTAGTAAAAATAACAATGCTCTCGGCCATTTGTTTTATCTATTCTTATTTGGAACACAGAATAGAAGTTATACATACATGTACTCACGTGATTTACTAGGCAATGTATACACATTTGTGTCATTTGAAAGACAAGTTTTATCATGCCAACGGCATCGAAAGGTGTGCAGGAATGATCGAAATTTTTTTTGTGCGATAGAATCGCTCCATTTTCATTTTCTTTCTATGAACCAGCTCTTCACGTTTACTTTAGCTGAATGATGGGCTCTTGCGTAATCATTGTCGCCTTATGTACTATCGCTCAGCGATTTACATTACATCTTCTCGTCAACTCACTTCTCTTTTTCACCGAGTTTCATGACAACGCATGCTAGGAAACTGTGCGCTATCCTTTCATACACTTTTATCGACATCGACCCCGTGAATACGGTTCTTCGCTTCAAAGAAGCGGGTTCTTGAGAAGCATTTTCAAAATCTCAGCAGCATAGCGCTAAATTTCTTTTACGCTCATTCTAAAAAAAAAAAAAAAGGCATATTACGTTCCTTTTTTCTTGCGCCGTGCGAAAAACGGACAGCCAATTTGCATAGATAGAGTTTCTATACTCTAGGTAAAGACCGAGTCCTGAGGTGGTGATGCTAGTGTTTGTTTTAAGGTGCGTATGTTTTGTGTGAATTATTTAAGGCGGTACACAAAAAATGTATGGCCTCTTGCACGATGGAGATTTTTACGCTCGGCTATTTACACCCTCATGCATTCTTCACCGGATTGCGTTGCATGCTCTACGAAGCTGCTTACGGCTGGTATACTTTCTTTAGGAGTCAGGCTGCCGGAATGCGTGATGGTATGTAAATAAATATTAGGTAAAACATTTCTTTCGCGAAGATAGTCTGAGCTTCTTGTAGCGTATGATCGAATTATGCGAATTTGCCCAGCAAAGCCCGCAAAACTACCCTTCCTCATTCTCTACGGCCTATAAAACCCCAGAAACAGATAATCTTAAGTAAAGACATATTTAACGATCTGGATTCCAAGTGAACGGAGTTATGAGCAGATCGCTTTAAAGCACGAACGAGCGAGAGGTGGAATTATTTTAGAAATGCTAGGAATTATAGTTGTCCCAATCGCTTATGTCGATTTCTGGTAGTTGGTTACGGTATTTTAAATACAGTGAAAATGACACGCTCGAGCTCAGGAAAGCCAGAATACTCATCTGAACGTTTTAATATGTACAAATATTCGTACAAATATTTTTTATGTATTTCGTTGCATACAAATAAAGATTGCTTTGATTGATTGATTTTACCCTCATACAGTGTTTACACCGGATTATATGAAAATGACATACGTGATGATAATCAATTGAAGAAGCAGTAACCTGCTAATTAAACCCAAAATGACGTCACTAGACAGGCAATTACCACTTAAATTGGTCCACCTTGCAAGCCAATGCCTCAGTTACATGTTAAGATGGACCTCTTACGTATCAAGACATGCCAGTGCAAAATCTAGGCATGTACGGAAGGCCCGCTAAGGTTACCTCCTTACGCGACGATTACGAGTAAGTAATCTCTTGAGTAGCGTCTCGCTCGCTTTGCAGCAGCAGTTCGAGATGCCCTGATGTAATGCTCGGGAAATATGACCCGGAATAGAATAGTTCTACGCTAGATTCCATACTTGAAATGTAGCGCTGTCATGGCATGTCGCCTAAATCAGGATGCGGCCGAAAGTGGGGGTTAACAGTAGATGTAACAGTAACGAGTAGATGGGATCACGCATTAGACAGACCCAGTGAAAGGTCTCATCTGTTCCTTGGAAAATTTGCGCACATCACATTTAACGCAACGCGCTCATTCGCAAAGAACAATGCAGCAATAGGCCAAAGCACCAATTGGTTGGTGGCTGCCGAAATATCCTTTCCTCGATGGACGCGCGAACGAGACCTGCTTTCATTCATGGCTACTCCTTAACAAAGTTTAACAGTTAAACGCTATTTAATTAACAAAGTTCTGGCTGCACTGAATTCTGATCTGATAATCCTACTTCGTATTCGAAGCAGTGCTTGTCATAAGAATATCAAAATATTGTTAGTAGGGCATTTTTATTACAAACGAAATTTGTTACTTGTTCGCGAATCTGGTCTTATGCCCGTAATAATATAGGAAAAAAGCCCTTCTTGCTGACAAACTTTGTGGCGGTTACCTTTTATGCAACATAACACAAGTTTGTTACATTACAGAATATAGGCCACACATTATGCTGAATAGCGCGCTGTCAGTATCAAAACTGTTACTTTAATCACCCGAACATCGTCCTTCAGCAAGCATACGAGACTGATATAGATATTGTTAATCAGTTTTCAACCTCGTCACTGTGTTTTAAAAATCACCTTTGGTCAGTGCGTGGCATGGGGCCAATTTTCTCACATATACAAACATCAGACCAAACACAGTACGCCATATATCACATACCCCCCATTTCAAAGTGAATGTAGTCTAACACGTAATCTAAGGTAACATCGTCAACTTTATCTGGTGCTCCTTTACAGTCGTCGTAAGGTGTTGGGCTTTGTCGTGCTGAACCGCGTATAGAGCTTGCCAGTATACTAAAAGTAGTTAAAAATCTCAAAACTGCGCGGTTAATCTCGAGAGCTCACCTGAGCTGACATTCCTAGTGAACCAATCTGCCCGAGAACTTCGATGAACCGAAGAAAGAAAAAAACAACAGCAAAGAGTGCTCGCACACAACTTTGCCGGCAACTTTATCACCCTAGACGAAAAACTTGCGACCACAGCCACGCACTCACCGGTCCCGGGAAGAGGTGCTGCTTCCGCTGTGCCGTGTGCTAGTTGCGCCTCGTGTTCGGGAACCGGCCTGGGAGCGCGCGGTGCTCTAGGTGCAGTACACAGTCCCCGGATAGTCTCAAAAAAACTGTTTCAGAACCCGGTGTGCCTTTATCACTGGCGGCCCTGTCCCATTGGTCCACTTGGGCTTTTATCCCCACGCGCTCCCCTTTTCTAGCATACGAGACCACCGGAGACGTCACACGTGACGTTCGCCTCCGCCGCCAGCGCCGCCTGCCTGAGCGACCAATCGATTCTTAGAACGGGCGCGCTAACGCGCGGTTCGAAACCGGCCCGGGCTCTGGCGCGCACCAATGGGGGGCCCGTGCGAAAGAGACCGTTCCCCCCCTTTCCGCTCGCCTCCCCCTCACTTCTCACTCTGCCCCCATTACTTCGCTTTCTCAGCCTTCCCTAGCCTCCCTCATGACTGCTCCCTCGTCCCCACGAACGGCAAACTCCTCTCCCGGCTTTCCCGTTTCGTGTGTGGAAATTGTTGCTTCGCTTTTGTCCGGCGCCAGCGGTGGTGGCGGAAAACTGTACGGGACGTGAGTGGGCACCTACGCCTTTCGCGGGACGCCACGCGGTCCCCGAGCGACAAGGATCTCGCCATTGATAGGAGCAGCCGCCGGAATACGGCGGAGCGGAAGGCACCGAGTTCCGGCGTTTGTTTGTCGAGGCACCTTTTTTAAAAAAGAAAGAGGGGGCATATCGACGACGACGAATGAAACAGACGGAAAGGCGGCACCTTTTGTACCGCTCCCGTAAAGAAATGGTCGCGGTTATCGGTTGCGACTGAGCTGCCCCTTTGTGGCGCTTTCAGACAGTGGCCGATACGGCACGTTATGCTTCAAAGGTGAAGGGATAATGTATATTATCCGGCCGGTAGAGAGCAGTTGACCCCATTCAGCGTGTCTGACGCCGCCTCGGTGGATGATTGAAAGCAGCTGGGGTGACCGATAGGGTTTGTTGACTTGTGACACTTGTGGAGCTGGAATTTGCAGTACAGGTTCAAGTGCGGTAGGTTTGGTAAATAGGCCACAGTAGAGCCCGCCTCCTCGCTACATATTACGAAATAAATAATAGTGGTAACGTATGCAGGTGAGAAGTCAAGCTACTTGTCACCCGGAAAGAAGCTCGGTTACTTGCTTTCACCTGAAAATGGCTGTCATGCAGGCATTGTTGTACAATTGTGCATTTTTTTCTTGTTTGTTATTTTCATGCGCGTATAATGGAAGCTGCTTTTTTTTTTGCTGCCTACCATACTGCATGTCATATTCCTCATAGGCATTCAACCAGTCTTGGCTGTACGCTTACTTTTCATACTTTCGGGAACCTGGGTTAGCTGCAGGTGATTGCATTTCTTCATGCAGTAATAATTAGGCCCTTTGTCGGGTACGTGGTAACAACGGTCATGTTTTTCAAATGTAACTGCATGGAGATCTCCACTCCATAAGCAAAGAAACAAACAGAGACAAAAGACAGGTCAAAGAAATTACAAGGTTTCTTCAACTATTCGCGATAGAGTGCTAGACACTCTTTAAAGTTGGCTCTTCCGCAGTAAGAAGCCTTAGGAGGCAAAGCGAGCTTCAAAAATTTGCCGGAGTACTGTCATCGATTTTTTCTCGCGAGCGCTCCAGCGCATCACTTAGCTTAGGTCGTTGTATATTTTTGCGTTTTATAGATAAAAAAATAGGGAGGAGGAGGGAATGAGTAACACAGTGGTTATCAGGTACGCCGTAGGTGAGGAGAGTGGTTTTACAGCGGCATCCAAATAGTACCGACTGTATATGCCGGACCGTCTGCGAGGAGATATGTCTGAAGTCCGATCTGGCGATCTGCTGCCAACGGACATGAGTCGCTTCAGGTGTTTGTAGGAAATTATGCGCCTCAGTTGACGGATCGTAACTCCAAGCACGCTAGACACAGATTCGTGTTATAGTTCGCTCTAATAGAGATTTTCTGTAAACGGTTACGTAAATGAGAAATAGACATTAAAATGTAATTTACACGGCCTGTCTTTTCAATTCGGTTTATTTCACCTCACCGAGCCCTGCATTGGTTCACAGACAAAATACTAGTCAATAATATATTTTAACTAGAGTTGAACTTTACAATTATTTGACAATACCTGCGCTGGGACATCGAGCCGTGTAAGACGGATAGTTGAATCATCAGTTTTATGGTCGAAAATATCAAGGAAAGTTTAGAAATATAATAGACGACACCATCTGAAGCTTCTAGATTTTCCCTTAAGTTAGTAAAAAACTGCGAGTTCTTCAAGTCCTGTCGATTATAAGAATAAATGAATTTTTGAAATACAAAAGTTTAATCCAACTGTCTCTGAAACACCCTATACGACAGTGCTGTAGTCGGGCATGCAGGTTAGGGGAAAAACAATGAATAAAAAGAAAATTTTATTACACAATCTTCTGTCTACGTGCCCGGTTCGCCATCTCCGCTCGTTGCACAGCTTTGCAATGAAACAATTTGTGGAAAGTTAAGATCCTCTTTTAATGATATAACTCAAAGGCGTTAACGGGTCCTGCTTGCGGCTTACCGCGTGGATCCTTGTTCGCGTATGTGCAGTTAGCTACTCGCTTAACTATTAATATATTAACGTTCTGCCCTATTACACATGCTCGCTAGCGTGTTTGAGGCAATATTATATAAATATCGCCAGAAATCGATATAATGTCACTCTTTAACCAAGTTGTAGAAACGCGCCTGTGTGGTGTGTGTCTGACTCCGAATCCAACTGTCCGATGTTGGATTTGCGCCTCATCTTTCACAAAGAGTTCTTGCCAACTCGGCCTCGTCACGTGATTACACGACACCAGAACATGTGTGGAATAATCCTGACCGGTCATGTCATCTGCTAACTACCACCTGCGAGAGCCCTACTACATATTTTTCACTCACAAAGTCGACAACAATAAAGCGACGCGGGGTTTTCGTTGAACAAGGCTCTTGACGGTGCCGCTTAAAGGAATGCTCCCCACGTGGACATGCGCTCACCAGTACCGTGACTAAGCTTCATGATTGTGCTGCCTTCTTCTGTTTTCTGAGCCCCGGTTCAAGCAACTAAAAGAGCCGCTGAGCCATGCTGAAAACTGTAACTGAACTCCTAGTGCTTGTGAGGCTTTAAACATGAAGGGGGACGTTCTCGTTAACGACGGAAGACTTCTAGAAAGCCTCGAGGGTAAGACAACTTCCATCCACGCAGCCCGGCAGCTGGTCTTTCCTCTCGAACGCGAAGTGGTTCTGGAAGTTTTCGAAAGCTCAACATCCCTGAGCAGCCAAAGAAACAGAGGCGGGAAACCAGCCGTCGTTAGGTTGAGTTGATCGAGTATGGCATGGTAGAAGGAGACAGTGGCTCAGTCTTCATCGGTACCTCTCAGTTCTTGTTGCCCACCAAGAAACGTGTCGCAGCTTTTTCTATAAATTTCTTATAACATTAGAAATATCTGTTAGTTTCGCATTTGATGTCAACGATAGAAGCATCCTAAGGTATGTTAGCTTTTGCACCCGAATGGCTCCTTTCGATAAGAGGATAGAAGCAGGAAAGTGTACCGTCCGTCTAGGAAAACAAAGGTTGGAGGGGAGGGGGGGAGGCAGGCTAATAGGGTCTATAAGCCATGCGTGCTATGCTTGCTTTGATCAGATGTCAGGACGAGCAGAGAAAAACATGTTTAGAGCAAATGTTTAGATATAAAAAGAGCGCTTTCTCGGTTTCGCAGGGTGAGTGACAGGTCACGCAAGAAAGGCGACTGAACCTTACATATATGGCGTTTTAGCGGAAGTTGAAGTTTTTTCTAACAAATTCAGCTTTGTCATCACGCATACACGTCCGCGTCATTCGTCACAAACTTCTTCACCGCGCCGCCCACCAGAGCAAACGACTTCGTGAAAGTACGCATATTTTCTTGTTAGTTGTATTCTTATTCAAGTGTCACTTGAAAAGCATTTTTACCAGTTTGCAGTGTGACAAACGAAAAAGCTGGTGGATGGCTTCGCAGTGTCTTTTTGCGATTTTCTCTTTGTAGACGATGTCATAGTTTGGAAAATCTGACTGACTCTTATCCGCTGTTCCTGAAATGCCTTCGAGAGCCGCCATTTTATGCGTGTGCTGACAGCGCCGAAGAGTCAGTGCTGATATATTGAAATGGAAGGCGTACTTTCTTTTTTCTTGCTCGTGTGATGTCTGAGCTGTCCTATATTCACGTCCGGAACTTTGGCGACGCCTGTACTTTTTCGGTAAAAAGGGACAAATATGCCTTGAATTTGAAGATTCTGACGCCTTACAAATGACAATTTTGCTACCAGAAGGGCACTTCTGCTTCTGGTTATGGTTCATATGTTGACTACAAAAGAAATTCTTGTGAACAAACAACAATAGTTGATTTTTGAGAATACTCTACACGTAACAACCCGCGTTTATTTCGTTTTTCGGCGTAGAAGGACCCGTTGCGTGGCCCCATGAATCGTTTCTTTTATTTGACAAAATGAGATGTTTCCTTTTTCATGCTACTGCGCATTCTTCTCAATGCTTTAAACTCTTTTATTGAAGCCTTTCTTCTTGATTATTTTTTCAAGCGTGGTTCTAGTTGTCTTCACTTACCTCCCTGAGTCCCTCCTTTTTGAAATGCACCCTACAGCAGTAAAATAATAACCGCTCTCGATGATTGTAAGAATGGATCGGCTGTTCCGGTATCTCAGTGGCCGCTGCGTTGGACTGCTGGTTGCGGGTTCTGCTTCTTCTTATTCAAATATTTGACAAGTGTGAAGCAAACGGCATCAGCTCAGCTTTTAAGAAGCATGCTTATTGTATATAAAATTGACCAAAAATGAAGCAGCGAAACAGGCCTAGAATGCGGATGATCCCGTTCGGCGTCTCCCTACATCCAAAAAACGCCATAACACTCTCGCTCCGCTATGGCGGCTTAAGGGTTACAGCCCTGCTCTGTTGATTCGCAGAATGCGGCTATGGCAGCCTCACCTCGATAGTGGCGAAACGCAAGGCGCCCGTGTACTGTACGAAGCCAGTGCAAGCTAATAGATCCTCAGGTGTTATAACTTTCCGGAGCCCTCCACTACGACTTCTCCAAAAGTTTAATCCGCTTTGGGACGTCAAGCCCTATAGTCTAAACAAAGTTTAACGTGAGGTCTGGCTAGACGGACCTCCTATCCTTGGGAAGTGCCGAGAATGCTTTGTCGTGCAGGAATGTTGGGTCTGCGTTATCACAGAAATGCAAATGAAAATTCTGATTTAGGTATTTACCCCTGTAATGCTGTACGTTCACCTTGTTTTGTTTTTTTTTAATTTATTAATGGGACCTAGTTTGACGATCATTTGGTGACGTCGCTGAGAGCGGTGGCAATCGCAAGTTGAAACCGCACTGAAACACGACGAAGGAAACAATGAAGACGCCTACGGACGATGACTGTGTTTCTTTTGTGGTGGTACTTTATTTTTCTTTTTCTTTTCTTTTTTTTTTTTTTCATGTCAAGCAGCCGTTTTCTGACAGCGTTATTGCAGGGATCAACGAATTACGGCACGTGCATCTTCGGATGCAATTTGCCATTTCCGCTCAAGATTTTAGAGCGAAGAGAGAAACATTTATGGCTAAAGCCTTTCTAGACTCATGGAATGAAACCCCGTGCGCAAGAGTTGTGCGCGAGATTTGTGCGCGAGAATTGTGCTCGAGATCTGTCATATTCCGCGAGATTTCGTGAGATGTGTTCTTGTCTAGAGTTCCTGCCATCTGCAATCCCACACTTGAACGCGTGCCAAGGAATGCCATGCGACAGTAGCGATGATTTACCGTCCAAACTCGCACTTGTAAACCAATTATAATTATATGTAGCGCTGCAATGAACGCCGATAAGAAGAAAATGATGGGAAGCAAATAATAGCAGAGAAAGGATAGGCTTCCCTCATTCTGCTCCTGGGATTTCTAAGGGACCCTCTAAGAAATGCAGTGGAGCACTTTTTTTTTTTATTCGAGAAGTTTACCATCAGGCATAGTGAAAAGGATGCAGAGAGGAGGAGGTGAAAAAAAAAGCTTTATTTTAAGGGAGCGGGGAGTAGGAGGAAGCTAGAAGAATAAGTGTGAACAGGTCTCCCTTAAATAATCGCATAGGTTGCCGATAAACTGACTGTTTAGCGTCCACATCCTGTAGCTACCGTCAAGGTCCCACCACAGGCCTACTTTCCGTAGGTAGCACTGTCTCACGGATGCCGTAGCTGGGCAGGTCCGCAATAGATGCTTCACATCGCACAGTTTCGGTGAAGCACCACAATGCGGGCACTTTTCAGTCACTTGAAAGCGTTCGTCACGCCACCGATGACGCACAGGACAGGGGTCAGAGCCGCTCTTGCCCTCTTGCCCGAATCCGGAGCACAGATACCTCCTCCTCTCGAGTGAGATTACGGGGAGAGGGTACGAACACGGAGGAATTAGAGCACGTGTTAGCTGGCGCAAAGATTTTTTTTAGGAAACATGGGACAGGAACGGATCTGGGGGAAGAGGGGAAGGTGGCGGGATGCCTGATGTATCAAGGTGTGTCATTTTACCCACATGAATATTATGTAAATCATGAGCATGGCCGCGAATCTAGTGCATACGCACAGGACAGGGGTACCTTTTTGTATAGTTAGCGAATAAATTGTGTAATTTTAAATGTGCGCCGTACAGCCTTAAGCTGCTTAAGGGCGCCTAAGGAGTCAGTATAATAATGAGCAGTATCAAATGTGAGTTCGAGTGGGAGGGAACTAAATGCGTTGTGTATCGCCTGAAGCTCCAATACAATGGGGGTGCATGTATTGACGTTATACGTTGCTCGAGAGTTGAGATGAGGATGGGAGGGACTGTACACAGCGGTAACTGCCTTCAGAGCTGTGAGTGATGCATCGGCGTATATTATGCACCCTGGAGGCAAATGCGCCACGGATATCGGCGGTGGAGTGGAGCGAATGTCTGTGAGTTGAAAGTACGACCAAGGAGAAGAATGTGTAAGCGATGTAGCTGAAACGATATTTTCCGTGCTCTGTTTGTCTCGCGATGGTCGATGAGTTCAGCTAATGTATTAAGTTGAGCGTACTCGTGCAGAACGGGTATGGGTGTAAGACAAGGGAGGTAGGTTATGGCGCGCCATAGCCTTATGACAGATAGCTTCAAGGGATTCCCATTGACAACGGGTGAGGCGCTGAAATTTTGATTGGTACATTATCTGCGGCTAAAGGATGAAACGCACGGGCTGACGAGCACTATCAGAACGCACTCCGCCTGAGCGCATAGTATGCGACGAATCAGACCAAGTTGTAGCGTGAGCCGATTTACGGTAGCGTTTAGCCAAGGTAATTCAGTGTGAGCACGCGTAGTTAGTGAGCTAAAAAAAATAATAAATGGCGACAAATGTGTATTGGTGAGGGAACCCTAGAGTCTCCTCTCCCAGGTATTTAATACAGATGCGTTAAAAAATTCTAGATGGCGCTTTAGACCACTAAAGTGCGATGAGAAAACCATATAGCGCGGTGGATCGTAGCCCTCCACTACGGCATCTATATCTCCCTCGCTTCTTTCACTCCCACCTTCCTCCATTCCTTTACGGCGTGGTACATGTGACCACGGAGAATTGGGATATATACTGCGCCTTGTCTTTCCTGTAAATCAATTTCAAACGCTGCTGATGCCTGGTGTACTAACGCCTCCTAGACATATATGGGTTTGCTTCTGTTTGCTGTGTGGTGCGGCGTTCGAGACAGCGGCATATGAAAGGCGCCGCACGGACGCCTGGATCGGACGCCTGGATCGGACGCCCGGCGGGGTCAGCTTCGTATATGCACCAATCGCCTGGTGACGTCCTGTCCTGACTTGTGACGGTACATCGCGCGCCCCCTGCCGAACACAACCAGCATTTCATTGAACACATCAAAGTTCCCCAGCGTTCTATAATTCATTTACAAGAAATGAAAGGTGTAGTATCTGCCACTCACAGAATCCCGCTATCATCCTCAACTGTAGACAAGGAGAATTATGAATAGCGTTTCACGGCCACCAGTCGTGTGCCAAATCCAGGCATTAAGGGAAAAAGAGTCCTGGGCATGGCGCTATTGGTAAAGCGCTGGGCTGGGGATACAAGGGTTGGATTCCCTATGGAGACAAGGTTTATTAAGGCGAAAGCCTATAATGGCTCATGCTGTCGTGGACAGGGTGTCCCACTTTTGCAGCATTCCGACTGGCTGAGGGGGGTTGTTGTTGTGGCTGTAGGAAGAAGGAAAAGAAAATGCACGGGCCTGCTACTGGCTCTGTAGCTGAGCCACCTCCGCTGCCTTAAACTGATTTATTTATAGGAAGGGAAAGGCGCGGTAACTGTCTCACTTGATTTCTGTGGACACCGCAACCGCGCCGTAAGGGAAGGGAGAAAGGTGGGAGTGAAAGTGGAAAGGGAGAAAGAGGAGCCGTAGTGGAGGGCTACGGAGTAATTTCGACCACCTGGGGATCTTTAACGTGCGCTGACATCGCACAGCACACGACGCCTCTTCGTTTCGCCTCCATCGAAACGCAGCCGCCGAGGTCAGGTTCGAACCCGGGTACTCCGGCACAGTAGTCGGGCGTCTTACCACTGCACCACCCCGGCGGGGCACCTCCGCTGCCTCGTGCAGACTGAAGAGAAAATAGAGAAGAAAGAAAGGGAAGAGGGAGAGAAAGACGCGCGCCGCAACAACAGCCGTCGTCCGCCACCAGCGGTGGCGTGTGCAATGACGGCCTACAACAGATAAAAAAATTACCGACGATTACGTTACTTCCTAATGCGAAATTTGAGCGCAGCAAATAAGCTGTTTCACCTTTTCGATAGATTGAGGCAAAGAAATCGAGCAACACATGTATGCGCTATCACAGAATTTTTTCGTCTCGCTCATGGCTCAGAAAGAACTGGCAGATAATTTCGCAGTGGCGAACGGCAGCGGCAATTTCGGCTCGGGCGGTGCACATATACAGATCCGCTGCCACCGATCTGGCTCTCTGATTGCCACCGCACAGGGGTTGCATTGGAGGAGGAGCGAAGAAAGGAATTAAGATCGAGCCGGCGCTTTGACAACCGGAGACTCGCAGGAAGAGGGGGGAGGGGGGCGGCGTGTACACCCAGCGGCAAACGATGGGGGCAGAAGCGCGCGCGGCAAGCGGACAATGCGATAAAGGGAGGAGGGAAGAGATAGCAGCGACTGACTGATGCTGCTGACGCCGATAGTGAGTCAATCCCAGCTGCGGAGTTGGTTTCAGGGACAACGCCGCCGATGCCGACGCAAACAATATGATACCCTCGCTTCCGCAGCGCCAATAACCAGGTCTAGCCGTGGGAAGGTGGTCACGTATTCGTCGACGTGCCGGGGCCTACGTGAAATAACCGGCGCGTCGGCAACTGAAGAGCACCCTATCCGCCACACAGGAACAGCGGGGGGGGGGGGGGGGGGGGGGGGACCCTCCCCTCCTCTTTCTGCATGGCGGCGACGGTGTTCTATGCAGTCACGTTATCTTGACTCTCTAGCGGCGTCAGCGGCATCCAGCGGTATCAGTCGGTCGCTGCTAGCGCTGGGGGGATGAAAGGGGGGCGGAGCTGGTTACGAGGCCGACAACGACGCCGACGCCGACGCGAAACCCAGGAACGGACGCCAAAGAGCTGCGCTCTAAAAAAGAAGAATGGCTGAGAGGCAGAGGGGAGGGATGCTCCCTGACCTCCGTAATGCCACATTTGAACGCGCACCAAGGAACGCCATGCGACGAGCGATGGTGTACCGTCCAAACTCACACTTGCCGGAGAAAGCGTGATAGATACGGCGCCTTTCTGTTCTTGTAAACCAATTATAATTATATGTATCACTGCAACGAATGCCGACAAGAGGCTAACGATGGGAGGCAAATTATAGGATAGGAAGGGTAGGCTTTCGCCATTCTCCTCTTAAGAGACATCTAAGAGACCCTCTAATTTTTAACTTATTTTTAACTCACGCTCTCGAAAGCGTGACACCTCTGCTGAAAAACGTCTGCTGATAGCCTTCTGTTGACAACGGTCTGTCGACAACCTTTTGTCAACAACGATGAGGCAATAAAGGCTTCCGCTTTAAAAAAGTGGCAGAGACCTCATTCTCACCACGTGCAGCGCCGTGGTACAGTCTTTGTCTCAAGTGTATAATAGCCCAAGGGGTCTGCTTCTGAGGCCCTTCGTGTAGCTTGTAATGCATTTCAAATAACCATAATTGGTTCACAGGAATGGAAAGGCGTAGTATCTGTCACACTTGCTCTGTGGACACCTGAACCACGCCGTAAGAGAAGGAATAAAGGTGGGAGTGAAAGTGGAAAGACAGAAAGGAGAACCGTAGTGGAGTGCTACGGAGTAATTTCGACCACCTGGGGATCTTATGTTCCAAATTTCTGGTTGGTTAGATTTTTTGTCCTATCCTCTCCAGTGGGAAGGGCCCCATTAATACTAAATCAGCGCCACTACACGGCTCAGAATCAGACCCCCCATGGGCTCTACATTTTTGACAAAGGCTGTACATATATGCTATAACGCGCAGCGCATAACAAATTTTTGAATGCGTGAAAAAGCTTCATCAGTAAATTTCCTTGGCAGGGTTATGTGATGTATGTATATTTGGCACACGCGGGTAACGTGTGTGGTGCATGCCACTGGTAAAAGATAATGCGCTATCGCTAAACCTTGAGATGAGTTTCAGTGGCCTGTGCTGCGTTCTTTCTCTTGTCGAGTTACGTATATTTCTTAGGGTTAAGGGTAGTGACACACATGTGTTTGTCTCACACCTGCGTGACAGCTAGGTATAAAGTTCCTCGATGCTTGTATGCAGGATTTAACCATTTGGCTTGTTTCATTTCCCTCTTTTCTCTGTCTCCATACGTAAACAAACAGTGGGCGGAATTCGCCCCGCCGGGGTGGTACAGTGGTAAGACGCCCGACTACGGTGCCAGAGTACCCGGGTTCGAACCTGACCTCGGCGGCTGCGTTTCGATGGAGGCGAAACGAAGAGGCGTCCGTGTGCTGTGCGATGTCAGCGCACGTTAAAGATCCCCAGGTGGTCGAAATTACTCCGTAGCCCTCCACTACGGCTCCTCTTTCTCTCTTTCCACTTTCACTCCCACCTTCCTCCCTTCCCTTACGGCGCGGTTGAGGTGTCCACAGAAAACAAGTGAGACAGTTACCGCGCCTTCCCCTTCCAATAAAGTTAAAGTTAAATTGGTTCACAGGAAGGGAAAGGGGCAGTAACTGTCACACTTGCTCTATGGACACCCGAACCGCGCCGTAAGGGAAGGGAGGAAGGTGGGAATGAAAGTGGAAAGAGAAAGAGGAGCCGTAGTGGAGGGCTACGGAGTAATTTCGACCACCTGGGGATCTTTAACGTGCGCTGACATCGCACAGCACACGGACGCCACTTCGTTTCGCCTCCATCGAAACGCAGCCGCCGCGGTCGGGTTCGAACCCGGGAACTCCGGCACAGTAGTCGGGCGTCTTACCACTGCACCACCCCGGCGGGGCCCCCTTCCTATTTGGGCGGAATTAATTTTACATTCTGGATGGCGGATGTTGTTTTCGTGTTTTGTTCAGCTTATTTTTTACAGGCAACTCAGTATAGACACCTTTACGCCGTTTAATCAAATGTAATTTTTGTATGCATGGCATTGCTGGAAGAGCTGCCCTTTTGCGGCCATCTCACTCTTGCCGGTCTGACTCAATGCAGTGTTGGAGAAGAGAAGGTTTTCGGAGGGGAAAGTTGTAGCTACTATATGTACAACCTCTTCTATGCAACAAATTGTTAATGCATTTTTTGAAGGCCGCCACCAAACTGTCCAAATGAACGCATGATGTGATGAAAAAAAAAAATGTATTGTGCTCCGAGATTTCCAAACCCCTGCTACTGTAAAACCGCCGATTAAACGCCTCGATCAAAAATGAAACATCTTGATGGGCGCGCCAAATGGACCCAACAAGCCGTGCAAGCCTTCGGTAGTGCTTCACTGTCTGAGGTATCATAATGCGAGATAAACGAATACCTGCATTTTTAGCAGCGGTAGCGGGACTGCTTTCTTGTCACCTCGAGGCATCGCCATTAAAACTGCGAGGTGTGACAAAACACGATTATGTAAATCTGTAAGTAGACTCACTACGCGCACTGCACTTCTACACAGTTTTATTTCTCATCAAATACATTTTGTCAATAAAAATGACGAATTTGTTGATTCTGAATGCAAATTTATTATTATAGCTTGACTCACTGTTCCTCTTTAGCGTGCCGAAATCGAAGGTGCAACCGCCGAAATCGAAGGTGTACTACGTATTTAATCAAGTTAAATTTGCTGTGCGGTCGCCACATTTATTTGCATTATTGTTAGGGGCTTCTTTTGTGACAGGTGATAGATGCCCTGTTTTACAAAAAGGATTTACATCGTTCAGCATATCGAGCAGCTTGGAGGCATGGAGGTTACGAAGCACGCTGGTGGTGAATTTATTCACGACAGGAGCGGTACTACAGTTTAGCTGGAAGAGCGCCTTGTGTAACTCGAGAGGTTCTTATAATGCGTTGATGTCTTCGCCGAGTTGACAATATATGTGCGATGTTGTGAGCTTTCAGAATCGGTAGTGTGCGCTTCGCATATTGCTGATTAATCTTCGTGGAGAAACGTTCAGTGTCAGCTGAAAAATGTGTGGCGTAGTACTGCTTGGTCAAGGAGGATTTGGAAAAGCTGAAACATGCGAGTTGTGCTCAGCTGATTGTTCATATGATCTCAGAAGGACTGCCAGTCTTTTTTGTGAGCTACTCAGCATAAATTTGACACTCGTGCTTAAGTTCGCGTACACACTTTTGATGTCAGTGGTCAAATTTGTTGTTTTTATATTTGCGAACCAATGAACGACTTTTTTCGGCGATAGATGGAGGATGTTGATCCAGATTACGATAATCCTCTCCTAATCTAACTAATTTCTAGCATTTCTGTAATGTGGTTGCCGGGACGAGTCACTCTGCAACGGGCAAAGATTTCCAGGTGATCGTTCTTCCAGGTCTTTTTTTCGCGGATCTGGTTGCAAGTCGCGTGGTCGAATTGTGCCATTTGAAACCGAGAGGTGATGATTTATAATAAATGAAAAATGAGCTTCCGGCTGAGTAGTACATCACAATCAAGGCCACAGTCTGCGTTGGCAAATTTGAAGCCACCGAGCAGGTAAATCATTCCCTTGTTGCTAGAACGTACTTCCGGCTTAGTGTTCAATAGGCGTTAGGAAAGTGCATGAGCATGGTTTTGAAGAAGGTAGCAGAGAAGACGTGCTCTTGTGCCAGCGCGCTCACGCGGTATGTATCACGTTATACAATGGGTAACTTTTCCCTTTTGTATGTGGCAGTCGTACCAATGGTAAAAGTGTTTTGTTCAGTATAACGGTGTTTGGCTGAATGAACACACAACTCTGCAGCAAAAAAAAAGAAAAAAAAATGCATTCACTTCCTGGAAGACAGTGACTTTGGACTGTGAATTTGTTATTGTGAGGTGCTGAATCAGAGTACTATTTTTTTTTTTTTTGCATTTCCTTTTATTTTCCTTCCGATATTATGTTAAAAGGGGAACCGATGAGTTTCCTCGATCGTATAGAAGAATTAGTCACAGTTCAGAGATTATTTTTGCTGCTAATGGCATTCAAGGGAATGATTCGCTTCTTCAAGACAGGGGAGATGCGGGCTCAGTAGGTATTTCCTGAGGTTGCTCTTTATTTATTTATTTATCTATTTGAGAGAGAAAGATGTCTGGTAGGGTGCTTCGAGGTATGTGCGCGGGCTGTGAAGCTGACGGCTACGTCATTGAAACAAGTTTTTGGTCTGTCTAATGTAACTTATGATTGGGCGGAGGTTAATTTCTGCATTGGGATTTGTTACATAAAGATTAAAGCGTCACAAAAACAGGCATCGCATTTGTTTCCATTTTTGAGGTCTTTCGCATATCGCATAGCCATTAACGGTAGTGCTCAGGTCCTGGTTCCCTCAAATTAGAGAAAGAAAAACCTCTCTTAAGATCTGGTACACTGTAAAAAAAAAAAAAAAAAAAAAAAAACATATTCTAATGGTTCATTATGGTTTCTTTTAAACTACTACAGTCAATATCCTCCGAAAAGGATGCGAAGCATAGGTGCTGAGGGCATACAGTGGGCAGTAATAGGTCCAACTGCACACGTTTTTAGACTGTTTCACAGCTTCACAGGTCTTATGATTCTTAGTTGCATAACTAGTGAGAAATTTAACAATCTCTGGTCATTACTGTGTATTATACAGTCTTAGGATACCCAGAACTAAATCTAAAATGTGCATTGAGAAAGATATGGCGCGTCCACATCCAAGAAAAGCTGTTAGCAAAGGGGTCTCATTTCATGACGTTCTATGCGTGCTTTTTGACCGTGCGTGAAAGAAAGGATTCTGTACCAAGGAGTCAACCTTTACTAACTTTCCCACAATACAACACAATGCTTGCATGCGATACATGATGTGCATGAAAACAACCACTCTGAGAAGTCTCTGGAATGAGCGATTAAATAATAGCAATGCGATAAAGCTCAACACGCTTTTAAAAACCATAGTTTTGAGCCCTATGCTCGCTCCTGATGCGTTCGCCACGTTTAAACACTTTATTTAGGCTAGTCCACATCCGAAGCCACAGACGTTTTCCAGCTGACCTGGTAAGCGTACACATAGATCATGCGCGAGAATAAAAAGAAACACTCTCGCAGCTGCAAGACTGATTTACGTTCTCTTGTATATTTGTATACACTTCGACGGAGTGTAGCTAAACAGTAAGCATACGCGCGCAAATGAATGAAGGCTTACTAAGGCGCGCTATTGAACAGGTGGCTGAGAAAGTGACTTGACATTGCATAAAGAGCGCCTCTCTCGTAAGGCGCTTGAGCGCTCTTTCCTAGCACGTTCATTGTCAGCAGGTGCGCCTCCTTTGTGTTGCTGACTCCCACTTCCAGAGTACTCAGAGCATCTTGCTTCGTGCAAGTGACTTTTTTGGAGGCATCTGGCGTCTCATAAGGGTGAGCTTTCAAGTCAATGCATGGAACGAGGGAATTTTTCTGCTTTCTGCTCTTCCGGCGCTATAGATTCCTAGTTATGTATTGTCCAGGTTCTTTAGCACCTATATCTTTCGTGCAATGAATCCGGGTATTATTTTTATTTTTGTGTGTTGAACCGCAAGAGCTTCTTTTTTAAACTCTTTTGAACAGTATACTGTGCACGGTGTGCAAGTCGAAGCCACAGTCGTTTATTGCAATTGCATGAAACTAAAGTACATTTTACCGGCACCTTTCCACAACTGCACGCTAGTCGTTAGATCTCTGTTAAAGCCTAACTCTGCTGTTGTCATGGAAACTCAGTCAGAAGGGGACGTCATGTTGTTTCCTGTCGTAAAGTGTTGTGCCCTGTAAAGTGCCATACTGCAAGGTAAAAGTGCCATACTGCAAGGTCAAGCCAGTTTGTACATGTGTTCCCAAAACAACATTTTTGAAGATACATCGACTGGTTCTAGCTGGACAGTTCTCAGGGCTACTTTCTGCGGCTCTTCAAACCAATTGCCAAATTCAGCAAGATGGTTTCTTTTACAGGAGACGTTAGCGGGTACGTTTGCGTTACATTTTAAATGTGCATTGAGAGCAGGCGGATATGCTACTTATGAGTGGCACAAGCAATGTCAATGAAAAGCATTTGAAAGGCAATGCGGAATAAGAAATAGGAACTACACTAACGCAGATATAGATGTAAAGTGATCACTCCATGTGATCAATCTTTTATTAGCCATTACCGCCACAAATTTCCCGTCCACGTTTGAACATCCAAGTATAACAGTACAGGTTTTAAGGAGGACTTTACGTGAATTTTCTGTTGGTATTGATACGTCTAATTTAAGTTGACATACAGTATTCAGCCTTTAATTTGCTGTATCCTGGGTCAAATTTCTTATTAAATGTAGAATAAAAGGCAGCATTGGCAACATCCTTGGAAATTACTCCATTATGGTCTAATTCAAAAAATTTGAAAGTGAGAATGAATATTTTGCTGGAAAATTCTAGAGGGCACTTTGGACCTCTAAAGTGCGATGAGGCGAAAGTCATTATAGTGCCGTGGATCGTAGCCCTCTACTACGGCACCTCTATCTCCCTCTCTTCTTTCACTCCCACCTTCTTCTCTTCCTTTACGGCGTGGCACATGTGATCGTGGAGACTCTTTCTCTCTTTCCACTTTCACTCCCATCTTCCTCCCTTCCCTTACGGCGCGGTTGCGGTGTCCACAGAACACAAGTGAGACAGTTACCGCGCCTTTCCCTTCCTATAAATAAATCAGTTATAGATCGTGGAGAATTGTGACAGATACAGCGCCTTTTCTATCCTGTAAATGAATTTCAATAGCCGCTGATGCCTGCTGTACTAATGCCTCGTAGATATCTAGGTGAGTTTCTGTTTGCTGTGAGGTGTGGAGTTCGAGGAAGCGGCAACTGAAAGGCGCCGCACGGACGCCTGGATCAGACGCCCGGCGGGGTCAGCTTCGTATATGCGTGAATCTTTTGGTGACGTCATGACCTGTCGTGACGGTACATCGTACACCCCTTGTCGAACACAACCAGCATTTTATTGAACGTGTCAAAGTTAACCGGTGTTCTATAATTCGTTTACAGGGAAGGAAAGGCGCAGTATCTGTCACTCGCGGAACCCCGCTATAATTCTCACAGTAGAAAAGGGGAATTATGAAGAGCGTTTCACGATCCCGGGCTGTGGCGCAATTGGTAAAGCGCTGGGCCAGGTATCCAAGAAATAGAGGTTTGATTCTCGGTGGAGACAAAGTTTATTCATTTTTAACTCTAGCTCTCGAAAGCGTGGCACCTCTGCTGACAACCTTCTGTCAACAACGATGAGGCAACAAAGGCTTTCGCCTTAGTAATGTATGAGTACAAACCGGGGACACATTGCCACCATCGGCGCACCCTCACCTTTGGAACCCATTGGCGCCGGCTTTTGAAGTCATGATAGAACAGAAAAACTTTGCTGTGGCGGTGGAAAATTTTGTTGAACATAAAAAAGATTAGCATGTTGGCCCCAAAAGCCTCTATTGATGCCTGTGACCTAAGCCTTCCTATCCACTAGCCTTGTCGAGGTGTAGGGCCCATGTTGGTCAAACGGGCATTCATCCTCCCATCGGACGAGCAGGGAATTCTAAATTGAATTTACTTTTCTTTTGTACTTTCGTCTCAGATGATATCCTTTTTCTTTGATGCTACCATGCGTGAAGTTTGTGCTAGTGTTATAGGGTAAACGATGGGGAGGAGGCATAGGGTTGTGGTGGTGGTAGTGGTTATTTATTGTATATACAAAAGGAAGGAAAAGATGTTTGCCAGCCTCGGTATCTGCTATCTGATATCTGAAGCACCAGAAATGGGCGGCGGAAATAAAGGGATAGCGAGGAAGAGGTAGAGGAAATCCAAGAGGTGAGTGATAGGGAGAAAGAAAATGTAGTTAAAAAGTTGAGTTTGTTTTCTATTACACAGGTGCCCTTTTTTTTACAAAAAGGTTGGGCTGGATGTGGAAAATGTCACCTGTCTCCTCGATAGTGCCGCGTCCTATGTAATATGTGACAGCTAATAGCAGCGATCTCTTAGCGGTGGCACTCGAGGGACAAGTTCATAATTTACTATGGATTTATTGAGGCGAAAGCCTTTAATGGCTCATGCTGTCGTGGACAAAGTGTGTCCCGCTTTTGCGGCTTTCTGATTGGCCGAAGCGGTATGCGTCTCTACCACCTGCAATGCCACACTTGAACGCGCGCCAAGAAATGCCACGCGACAGGAACGATGGTGTACCGTCCAAACTCACACTTGTCGGACAGCGCCTTTTCTTTCCTGTAAACCAATTACAATTATATGTAGCACTGCAACGAATGCCGACAAGAGGATAACGATGGGAGCCAAATTATAAAATAGGAAGAGTAGGTTTTCGCCATTCTCCTCTTAAGAGACATCTAAGAGATATCTGAGAGACATCTAAGAGACCTTCTAACTTTTTTATTTCATGCGGTTGCTGAAAGAACCATAATAGCCACCTCGGCGAAATCTAAGAATGCGGATAGTAATGCTTCTGCAATAAAAAATGTTCAACTCATTCGATCAACAGTTCAGTATGGCGTCACGTAAACAAATACGCCCATGTTGCTAGCTCCAATAATATCAGAAGCAACAGTTAGATCAGAAAGCCATCTCAACTTTTGTGAAGGCGACAGAAATATCCTATCTGCATGGAGAAAAGAGTATAAATACCTCGTCGAGACGAAATATTTACGCATGTTATGATAATGCCAGAGAAGTACATTGGTTAGAAGAAAATAGTGCAAGAAACGTTTGCAAACGGTTGTTGTTTTATAACTGAGGGGTCAGCGCAGCTCTCACGACGTCCTTTTTTTTTTAATTCCAGCCACATCCATTCTCACTTGTGCTGTGATCTCAGAGAGCCACGACCTCACGGTGGTGACGACATGTTGCGCAGCCCAAACGCAGTGTAAACACGTCGAACCGCCCGCGCTATTTTGACCAACGCGAACGACCACTTTGCCCAAGGCGGTAAGAGCCCGCTTTAAAACCTTCTAAACGAACACATAAAAGAAATTCCGAGAGGCATAGAACACGGCGAGATCAAGTGCAGAGCGGTTCTATTTTTGTGCGTTGCCCGTGTGGGACATAACGCAAATCTTGCGAAAGAGACTAGCTGACACGCTTAGCCGCGCCCTTCCCATGTCTTTATTCTTGCCAAATAAGCATTACAGTTCAATGCGCTTTTTTTTTCTGCTGTTTAACGCTGGGAGTCTAAATATTTTCACTGGGAGGCCTCTTCTCTTGTCACTCCTATTTCCGCCTGTATGCCACGATACGGACAGTACAGCGAAAAGTCTGTTTCGTTTCTAATTTTTTTGTTTGTTATCGCAGCACAATTATTTCATGAGGCAGAATAATGTATGGTTGAAAAGCAGAACGCAAGAGTTAGCCTTTATTTAAGTTGGTTCCAATCCCGCACTAAAATTAGACGTCAAAATTAAAAAGAAGTCCTTGTCTCTAAAGAAATCGCGGTTGTCGCCGCTTTATGCATCCGCAGACAGCTTACGCTCAACGAGCAGTCTTCTCGCAATTCAGAGAGGATTATATCGGATATTTGTATTCTTTGTCCTTTTGTGACTGCCAGATTCGCGTTTATTCAAACAGCTTATTAATGATTTGGGTGTTATTTCGTTGTCGTTTTTTCGTAGCTAGCCTTTTTTTTTTTTTTTTTGGGGGGGGGGGGGGGGAGGTATAAAGTTGCGCAGTCGCGAGGCGCTTTAGCTATAACTTACAACCAGGAAAAAAAAAAGAAATAGGCACACTTTTAAGTTTAGAAGTGATATAGGTAAACAAATAAACAACAGTGGCGAGATTAAGAAAATGCAATTTTTTACGAAGTAAACGCATGCGGGACAGACAGTAAACGAAGTAGTTGTAAGACCAGAGATTTCAAGACGCAGCAGACGTTTTTTTCAACTCAGCTAAAGAAAAATGCACCCGAAAATTGTTAATTTTTCAACAGGGCATTAGTTTCATTCGATAAACGTTTCGGTTCAGACGAATTTTAGTACTGGCTTTGTTCTCGTCTTTTATATGTGTTTTTTATGTATTTCAATGTATCTGTGGTTAGCGTGTCAACACGAGTAATACAGTCATGGGTATGACTTGGAAATGTATTCATCACATTTACTAATTTCATCACTACTCGGGGCAGCAAGAACAAGCTAATAATTGCACATCAATTTGACCTCGCCGCGTTGGCTCAGTGTTTAGGGCGCTCAACTACCGAACAAAGACGCAGGGCCAAATCCGGACTGCGGCGGCTAATTTCCGATGGAGATAAAAAACAAGAGTTACGCTTACTGTGCGATGCCAGTGCACATTAAAAAACGTCTGGTGGTTGAAGTCTCCAGAGCACTCCCCTACCGCGTCCCACACAGGGGGAGTCTTTTTTGAGGCGTCACAATCTATAAAACTATATAACAAGAGGCTTTGCAAATAGCTGAGGAAAGGAGGATGGCAAAAGGTATGGGGGAAAGAGAAAGATACAAGGTTCTCAATGCGGATTTTCAGAAAATAGCAAGGAGAGATAAGAATGCCTTCCTGAACATACAGTGTCAAGCAGTTGAGGACAACAGCCAATTAAGGAACACAAGAGCTCTGTATAAGACAATCAAAGATATCAAAGGAAGCTTCTGTGCCAAGCTGGGCGTGATAAAGGACAAACGAGGTAAGGACCTCACTGAAGCCTCAGAGATAAAGAAGAGGTGGCAGGAATACACAGAAGAACTGTACAAGAAGGACCCGGATGTGCAAACCCAACATAGGACGGTTGTGATTACTGATTTCGAGCCGGGCATCCTGAAGAGTGAAGTTGAATGGGCCTTAGCCAGCCTTGCTAAGAACAAAGCTAGCGGAATTGATGGTATTCCAGCTGAGTTGCTTCAAAACCTCAACCACGACGCTGTTAACACACTGCATACATTATGTCAAAAGATTTGGACAACCCTGCAGTGGCCACAGGATTGGAGGAGGTCAGTTTACATCCCCATTCCAAAGAAAGGCAGTGCCAAAGATTGTTCCAACTACCGCACGATCGCGCTTATTCCGCATGCTAGCAAGGTGATGTTAAAAATCCTGCAAGGTAGGCTGCAGCAGTATGTGGATCGGGAACTTCCGGACGTGCAAGCTGGGTTTCGCAAGGGCAGAGGAACTAGAGACCAAATTGCCAACCTTCGCTGGATCATGGAAAAAGCAAGAGAGTTCCAGAAACCCATTTACTTCTGCTTTATTGATTATGCGAAAGCGTTTGACTGCGTAGATCACAGCAGATTGTGGCAAGCTCTCCAAGAGATGGGAGTTCCAATTCACCTCATCTGTCTCCTCAGGAACCTTTATGAAAGGCAAGAGGCCACAGTCAGAACTGGGCATGGTCTTACTGATTGGTTTCCGATTGAGAAAGGGGTGAGGCAAGGCTGCATACTGTCGCCCTGCCTATTTAACCTATATGCAGAGTGCACCATGAGGAAGGCCGGTCTGGACGAGTCTTCAGATGGAGTGAAGATTGCTGGAAAACGTATCAACAACCTTAGATATGCGGATGATACCACTTTAATGGCAGAAAGTGAAGTGGAACTCAAGAGACTTCTGATGCGCGTACAAGAAGAGAGTGAGAAGTTTGGGCTTAAACTGAACACTAAAAAGACGAAGATCATGGCGTCTTGCCCTATCAAGTCCTGGAGCATCAATGGACAAGAAGTGGAAGCTGTGACAGATTTTCTGTTCTTGGGCGCCAAGATTACCTCGGAAGGAGACTGCAGCCATGAAATTAGGAGACGCCTGCTTCTGGGAAAGAGAGCAATGGTTAGCCTTGACCGCCTAGTAAAGAGCAGAGACATTAATCTGCCAACCAAGATCCGTATAACCCGTGCTATGGTCTTTCCAGTTGTGATGTATGGATGCGAGAGTTGGACTGTGAAAAAGGCTGACCGCCGAAGAACTGACGCGTTTGAATTGTGGTGCTGGCGAAGACTCTTAAGAGTTCCTTGGACTGCCAGAAGATCAAATCAGTCGATATTGTCGACCATAAACCCTGACTGCTCATTGGAGGGTCAAATTTAAAAGTTAAAGCTCAGATACTTTGGTCATCTGATGAAAGAGAGGAGTCGCTGGAGAAAGATTTGATGTTGGGAAAGGTTGAGGGTCGCCGGAGAAGGGGTAGGCAGCGAACGCGATGGTTAGATGGCATTCTCGAGGCATTGCAGATGAAGCTATGTGATGTTAAGAAGATAGTGAGAGACCGGAAAGCGTGGCGTGACATGGTCCATAGGGTCACGAACTGAACTGATAACATCATTCATTTATTTCGCAATACTGTGAGCCTTTCTCTGGCTATGATAGAAGTGGAAAAAAAGAGTACAAACAACAGGCATCATGTTCCACGGCAGCCGGGAAAGGATACACAGTAAGAGTGCGGATATGTTTTTGAGACTCCTGAATAAAAAAAGAGGACAGCGGAAACAACAACTCTACGAAAGTGACAAGGTGCAATGCGTATTTAGGCGCAACCAGGCTACTTACTCGAACCAGGAAGCCTCCGTCAGCCCATCAGGTTGAGAAGTGTGGAACTTGAAATTCATAATGTTCTAGCGATTTTATGTGAAAGAATCGCACCGTGATGTCAGCCTCATGTGGATGTCTGGCGACTTCTCGGTGAACCGAAGAACCATAAGCTGCACGCTTCACATCATCACATGCTTCAAAATGACGTTGGTTAGCGCCTGTAGAAAATGCATTATACTGACGTTTAAAAATACATTTAGTTTCAAATTCTGCAAAGCTGAGAGTTCCTTTATGTGGGAAAGCTTGTAGTGGTATAACTAGTAGTTTTGCGCCGTGGTTATAAGTAAGCAAGTAGAGCGACATTGGCTAATGAGCTAGTGTGGACGTCAATGTATGTATGTATGTATGTATGTATGTATGTATGTATGTATGTATGTATGTATGTATGTATGTATGTATGTATGTATGTATGTATGTATGTATGTATGTATGTATGTATGTATGTATGTATGTATGTATGTATGTATGTATGTATGTATGTATGCATGCATGCATGCATGCATGCATGCATGTATGTATGTATGTATGTATGTATGTATGTATGTATGTATGTATGTATGTATGTATGTATGTATGTATGTATGTATGTATGTATGTATGTATGTATGTATGTATGTATGTATGTATGTATGTATGTATGTATGTATGTATGTATGTATGTATGTATGTATGTATGTATGTATGTATGTATGTATGTATGTATGTATGTATGTATGTATGTATGTATGTATGTATGTATGTATGTATGTATGTATGTATGTATGTTTAGGGAAAGCACGGCGCTTATCTATGGTAGCTCGTTGACATTAATGTTTTCAAAACGGGTTGCGGTTGCGCACACTTTACTAAACCGCTTGAGCATGGTGTCGGTTCATTAAAATTTACGATGCCTCAGCTAAGAGCGTGTGTCTGCAGCACCCTCTCTTCTGGTTTCATCTCTCATACTACGTTTGTCGATCCGATTGTTAGCGGACAAGAAACGTCTAAGCAAAAAAAAAAAAAAAAAAGGAATCACAGGCGATTGTAAAGTTTGTTGAACTGTTCCGTGTAGGACTGAATATCAAACAAACCCTGTTATATTTTCCCCAAGGAGCCAACATATGCGCACCCGCTGACACGATAACGATGGTGTCCTGAAGAGGGGTGCGCTGAATACTGGTGAACAAAAGAGTGGTGATTTGAGTGGAGCACTGAAGAGCGGTGAACTGAGTAGTACTGCAGAAAAAAGTGATGCACTGAACAGTGGTGCACTGAAAGGTGGGACATTTAAGAAAGTCTACGCTTGCAAATGCGCGCTTGTTATTTTCTCTTTACTGCCGATATTTTCTAGGAACCTAAAAATAAAAAGATAAATGTAATAATGCGGGTTTGGACATTCTAAGCTGGTTCACGTTTTACGTAACACACGAAGACAATCCATGCTACTAGCGTCTACCCCGACTGAATTCTGTACTTCTCACGCTGTATTGTTTTCTAAAAGTTTCAGTATCCTGAGTGCCTAGCGGCTGAGCAGTTAAATCGAATTTCCTGTTTGTTTCTTCGTAGTAATAACAGACATTTTTAGGTGAACATTTCAAGCTTCGCTGGCGATAACCAAGATTTAATCGGCCTATTCGAAACCAACTATAATTCTCTTAGTTTTTAGGCTTTCAAGCTTTTTGGGTCCTCCGCCTCCCCCTCTTCCCGCCGTCATGTATCATTCCCACAGAGTCCGATTTTATCAAATATCACCAATGCCACTGGATGAAAAGGTGGTTGAAATAACAAAAAGTTTAGTTTCAAGCCATGAGGTGAGTATGCTGACGGAATCCTAAAATACTCCGCGACATTTTCCTCTTTGAACTCCGCACTTTGATACATCCGATACGAGTTTATCAAAAATTCTCCTATACCCTCCTCTCCTGCAACCTCACCTCTCTCGTATATTCCAGAACTCCTAACCTCCATATGCGGCGAAAAAAAAAAATGTAGACACAGACAGCGCTCTCAGATCCACCACGCCTTGTGCATAGTGAGTAGGCGCTGTGGACGAGCAAATAGAAAGGAGAATGACTTTCCCTCTTCTTCTCCCATTTTCATCACCCATTCAGGATCCACGCCCGTCTGTAGTAGGAATCCGGTCAAGAATGGGTGCGGGTTGTAAAGCCGGAGAAAGAAAAACATAGCCTAATACGCATGCGTTCAGCGTTTGCTCAAGACGGCAGACAACGGGTGTACTTTGTCAACCACCGTGCCATCCGGCTGCCCGGAGAGAACGAGGAGGGATCTATAGTTTATCTTTTTTTTTACTGATGCGCCGTCTCGTTCTCTTGCCTTTATTTCTTAGGATTCTTCGCAGCTTCTAGCTCTGTCTTTTCGTTCGTTGACAGTGGCTGGAGTAGAGGGCACTTTGTTGCCTCTTCCCAGGCTGCTTCACGCAGATACCTGCATACCAATGCGAAGACGACTGCTCTGTTTCGACATCATCTTCGCTCACATGAGCTAGCTTCATTTCACTCCGTCTTGTCTCGTCCGCCCCTTTCGCGTGTGTTTGTGAGTATGTCTGTGCTAGTGGTGTGATTGCGACGGAGATCCCCTGTATAGCCCATTGGCTTCCCTTATGGAGTCAAACAACATGGGTCAGGCATTCTTTGGCGCGGCGTTATATCCACGCCGCCGTCCAAACAGACGGCGCACCGTGCCGAATGCGTTTACAGACCATAACTTCCTGTGCATAAGGGATTGACTTTGCAGGCGACGCCTTATATATTTGCTTTCGCGATAAGGCGTTGTTCCCGGTACTGCTCTCCTACTCACGCGTGGGCCTTTTTGGCAAAGCTACTTCGTGTGCTGAAACTATCCCGCAAGTTTTGCTTCATTTTGTCCCCTTGGAGGCATTATGTGTAGGCATTCTATGGCCTAGAATAAAGTGTCAGATTCGATTCCTAGCCGAAGGAACTGCATATCTAAAAGGGCAAAACGTCCGTAGTGTTGAAGGCGTGAAGAATGTTGAACATCCCAGTAGGTCGAGGGAAATCCCTTGCGAAGACGTGACGCGTAACTTCTATATAACTTTGCCACTTAAGCATACGTGTCTAGCTTCCACGCGCATCTTAGACATTGCCCCTGGAATAAACGTTGTCTGGCTGAGTGTAAAATGCGCCTTAATTGAATAACTGAAGAGTGTTTTTTTTTTTTTTTTTTTTTCAGCGGCCTAAACAGAATGTTGCCAAGGTAGTCGTGAGCCGTAATGGAGGTGTGTATTTGGCAATCAACTAAATAAGCCACACAGGACAGCGTTCGGCGTCACTTATAATATAGCAAAAGGAATGCAGAGTTCGCTACGCCATTCTGTCGCGGCAGGTCTTCAGAATTCTCTACTTCGTCGTCAGTATCATACTCGTCTCCTGGAGTTTCTCCCGGCACCGTGGGTAATAGGTCTAGTGTTTTACGGATCAAGGGAGAGGAAGGGCGGGGGCAGGAGAGAAGAAAGGAAGTTGAGATACAGTGCGGGGAGAGCTGGAGGATTCATCTCTCTGGGTCACAGGGATAAAAGCCTGCCTGCTTCTTTTCTCTGCCTAGCCTGTGCTGCGAAGCCAAAGAAACTTCTTAGCGAGTATAATAAGTCCTTTACAAAGCCAACCGCCGACACCCTATTGCACTGAAGAATTCTTTCAGCTTATTTTACTCTCTCTTTTACTCACTCAGCCAGCTATGTTCCCCATTTTTCGGCACCCGCAGTGTTAACCCTGAAATAACACCAATTACTTATTTTCCTCATTACTTGCCCAGTTACTATACCCTTTTCTTCTTATTTTTTCTGTGCGTATTTAATATAGACATGCATTTTTTCGCCAGTTCATTTTTATTGCGATAGCAATACTGCGCCAGGTTTCGACCCGTCGCGTCGTCCCGGGAAAGGCCACGTTTGACCTTGAACAGCCGCGAAGAAGAAGAAGAAGAAGAGACTGGTAACTTACGCTCTTGCGTCATACTCTTAAAGGATGAGCTTAAGTGTCCCCAATAATGTAGCACCTTGCACTGGTAGTGCGTGATAGGGGAATAATGTAACAGGCAAAAGAAGCTTCCGCCGTTGCTATCGCCATTCAACTAGAGTTAACCAGCTTTAAACCACAACTAATTTTTTCTCGTAACCAATATGGTCCCGCGGTACGTTCGGGCTGCTTAGTTACAACAAGAGTTTATATCTAAATCGAGTGGTATTTCGCATTACGTAGTGGATTGCGACTGTATGTCAACGAGTACTGCGACCCAAATACGAAAACTAAGTGAAAACCGAAATCAATTCGTATCCGGGCGTATTATGCTAAATCAGCCGTCATTTTCTTTCACTGGCTAATAATTATCATATAAAGTTTGATTAGATTTATTACTACCCTGCCGTTCCGATCCTGTCCTTGCTCCATTTCCATTTATAAGCGATTCTTTTAATCAGCTTCCCATTCTTAGTTATTTTCATTTTCATTTAAGTCCGTCTCCTTCATTCTCTCCTCTGTAATGGAGAAAGAGAAAATGATCCTTCGCCTGGTACGGGTGCCTCATGAACGCTTCACATATGCGCCGATGTCACTGAACCTTCGCCTTTATGAAACATCTATTGCTACGACATTTAAAAAATTCTACTACTTTAGGAGTGAAGGTGGGATATTATTGTTAGACAAAGCTCTTTCTACTATCCGCTCGTGCGCTTTTGTGTGCTTTATTCATGTTATGTGTGCTTCCTTTCTTGCGTGTTCGGGGCCATTGATATGTTGTGCATTTCCGCAGCAAGTTCTTTTTGTGAGCGTCAGACGTAACGTAGGCAATGCCTGTGAGCCATTGTCTTGTATCCCAATTTTTTATCTGTTTCTGTCGCTATGTTTCCTTAGTGTCCATTACATTTACATGTATTATAAAAAGCTATTTTAACCTAGTTCTGGTACATAATTACCTTACTACACCATCTTTCGTTCTCACTAATTAATGAACGTTGATATCTGCCTGGAAAGAAGATGGGATTTGATTGAGAGGCCTTGGCCTGCTTACTGTCACCACTGCACATGCAAATAGTGGTTAATGGACACAATTTTCCCTAAGCTTTGTCTTCTTGATCGCTTTGAAGCGCGTCACAAGCATCCATCTATTCCAGTTATGCCAGTCCGAATTTCGAAAACGTCCGCAAGTTCTATCCAGACCGCCGAACTTTGGGGCCTGCATTTATTCGCGGCTACTTAAGAGGCTGACAGGGGCTTTGAGCCGGCAAAAGAGAGAAAACACAGACGTCTCGTTTCACAAGACCGTCCAGCAAAGTTCTAGGCCGAGGAGGTTTGGCTGTGTCGTAAGTGGTGACGCGCTACCTGGGAGACAGTAGACGTCTCGGTACTTCGAAACCGATTGAAGAGTGTTTGGGGGAAAAGGAAACCCGCTGAGCTCTCCGAAGACAACACTGATGCAGACCCCTTGGATTGCGCAATAACCAAAGACTTGGGATCTAATTCCTGCTTACGTAGGGTGTGTGGCGTCTTGTTGCACGGGTGCCCGGTCTTGGAATGCCTTTTACTGAAGTACAGAAGTAGCCAACGACGGGAGCACCCTTTAGAAACAACTTTAAATCCATGCTTTCCGGTTGTTACCTCGTAGCTGAGATGAGGAAACTGACAACGAAAGGCAAAACAGAAACAGAAGGCCAGCTCAAAAATTAAAGGCCCGTCGGCGTGGCGCAGTGGTTACGGCGCTCGACTACTGTTCTCAAGGATGCGGGATCGAATCCCGGCCTCGGTGGCCGCTTTTCGATGGAGGCGATAAGCAAGGCACCCGTGTGCTGTGCGACGTCAGTGCACCTTAAAGAGGCCCAGGTGATCGAAATTTCCGGAGTCATCTACTACGGCGTCTCTCATAGCCTGAGTCACTTTGGGACGTTAAACCCCACAAACCAAACCAAACCAAACCAAGCCAAGCCAAACCATACCAATCCAGATAACGAGAAGAAAGCAGGGACGAACTACGAAATGAACATGCGAAAAGTGTCTGAAGAATATGACAGGAAATAATAGCAAAAAGACACAATGCACACAAAGCACGACCTGAAGGTGATCTTTCTTTGTGCTATGGGATCGATGGAGGCTTGCAGTGATGACTATTGCAGATTTTTTCACAAAGTTTATATCGTGGTTGTTCAGTTCATCGATCCAATCGAACATCCCGGAACGGGAAGTCAAATGCGTCAGCATTTTAGAGACAATTAATGGCGTTAAAAGGCATGACTTCAGCAGAACAACGTAGACGAAAATTGTTATTTCTTTTTGTGTGTTTTCTCGCACCTCCGCGGAGATGGTGAACTCTTGGGAGTACTCTCCTCTACTGAGTGATGGCAAATAAGGGCATGGTTATTTGCTCGCAACAGCTAAATGGGTGTCAGAGCTACGAGAATAGTACATTTCATTATGACATGCAGTCTATTCAAGCGGTTGCTGCGATCTTTTTCGAATATTGAGAAACAAAAAATCCTGAACTTTTGAAATTCTTCGCGGTGTTTTATATACTATAGGACGCATTTTACGTCCGCGGTAATAGACTCATTTCTGCAGAAATTGAAATACATTGCTATTTCTTTTCCTTTGCAAATCTCATCATCTTGCTCGTAGTATTTCGTCAGGAAGAGCTACTGGAACGTTGTCCCAGCACATTGTGGTGATAAGTGCCGTTTTGAGTTCGGTCCTACCTCTTTGCCATTGAGAGGGCACAAAGATTTGGACCAACATTGTTTCCCCCCTTAAAACATTTGCTATGATCCAAGCAAACAGTTTGCTTCTGTCGATCATAAGTGCCATCATGTAACGCGAAAAAAACTACATCACGATAGAAATGCCCATAAGTGAAAACAAAACCTTGAGAAAGAGTCTGATGCAACTAGGCAACAGCAATTTTCAGTGCAAGGACCTGTACATTTAATTAAGAGGTCAAATGCTTTTTCTCATTCCTTCTGTGAACAAAAGCTGGTTGCACTAGCGTGTCAAGAAACTTTATTTTTATTATTCATGCCACCATTTGCTCCGTTTTAGCATTACCAAAAAGCCTCTCTACTTCATCCTGTAGAAATAAATATAAAATTGTAAAGGAAAACAGGCTGAAACACTTAAGTCCTTGCTCTCTATAATGATAACCGTATTGTTTTTTTCTTTATCTCTGTCTACAATACTTTTCAACACGTGGAAAGTTCACTAATTCTGCGCATAAAATTTATCATCAGAAAACTTACTTTATTTTTCAATCTTTCTTACTTTACAGCGTTTTAAGATTTCGATCCATTTACTTTTCTTGAATGTCCTTAAGGCGTTAACTAATCATATTTCCAGGTCACGTTCCTCTCAGCAAAGTGACTTAATGGCTTTGAGAATATTATGATGTGTAGATATGTGCATGCCTGTTTCGGGCAACAGAGCCAGAAGCATAAAGCTGACGACAATTACAGCCGGGCTAGAAGCAAACACTCCCCCCGCCCCCCTTTCTCGCGTGGTGTCAGCAAGCGCTGCGGCTGGGTCTGGGCAAAGAGCGGTCCACGCCTCACCTAATTGTTGCTCTGGGCCGGCTGCGGGCGGGAACATAAATTAGGCGCTGCTGCAGCAATCGCGTAATTAAGAAGGGCTTTCCATTCCGACCCTCTCACCCACGGCAGGCTGCGATCACTGGGAAAGCTTTGTCTACCGTGGGAGCCATAACGCACGCGTCTGCAGCACGAAAATGTAGCAAACACGGAGGCGAATGATGAGACGGCTTGCCTATCATCTTTTTTTTTCTTGTTCTTCTGTTGTTCTGTGCACTTTTAGAGAATGACGGAGAGAAGGTGGTGGTATATTGGCTTGTTTCGGTTTCGCCTTGAAGGCTTGAAGCAGGCGTCAGAATATCGCCGCTGCCGATCGTACAATTGGTGCTAGGCGTGCAGGAAGGCGTTTTGAGGTATACTCGCCTCTAGAGCGTAGATGAAGCTTTTCCCAGCAATACTGGCATGCAGATGTGGTCAATTCGCCTCTGTTGCCGTCCAAATGCCGGAATAAATTGCGCAGAGCGGGCGTTTTGAGTATGGACCGATCATGGTCTGGTCATGTTACCGCAAGCTGGTACCCGATATGAAACGAGCGCTACTTTCAGAAATAGGTATGGCTACTGTTATCACTCTCTTGCTCCATTGAAAGCAAAACTGGTCTTAATGTTTTATGTTGTGAGATACTTAGGGAACATCCTCCTCTAATGACACGCACAACCTAATAATAATCAATGAAAGGAAGGTAGCGCGAATCTGGGGAGAATGCCGCTGCCCTCTTCAGTGTGCAGTCCCTTGATTTCCGACTCACCGACTAGCTGAACGACGCCGCTCGTTTTCGGGCTCTATTTTCTTACTTTATTTTTTCCTTCCTCCCCCCTGCAGTACTAATCAATAACAGCGCGTGCATGGTGCATGCTTCAATTCGATAAAACGCGATACGTAGGGCGAACATCCGAATGCATAGGGCAAACGCTCCTGAGAGCGCCTGCAAGTTCAGCGGTGCGCAGGAGAGCTACGGTCAAAAGGGGTGGCAGTATGTGTCGGCGGAGGAGGATGGAGAGATAAATCATTTTATTACAGTGTTTTGAGGGAGTCCCACACGGTAGACTACTTAGTATAGGGATTTATTTTATGTTGCTTTCTGGATGGCTCGAGTTGTAAGGTAGCGCTGTTGTCTTTGAGGGCAATGCTAGACAAGGCTTCTTCTCACTCCCACTGTGATGGGGATGGGTTTGAAATGAGAAGTACAAAGGAAGGTTTCGGCATTCCCGTGCGGGATGACACAGAGTCGAATGTGCGCCATAAAAGGACGGTTTACGGGGAAGCGCTTGTGGTAAAAGGTGTGCTGGTGGCAGAAAGTATTAGAACTTGGCTCCAGAAGGCCGCCTCCTAGATATTTGCAAACTGTTGAGAATCATCTGCGCTACAGTCGTTAATCTCGAAGTATTTGCGAACAGATGGGCGGAGTGGGCTCTGCATCATGTGTTATTAGTTGGCATTCCGCAGGTGTAACGGGCATAAGTTTTCGGATCTCTCATGAACGCGAACATGGCCTTTGAGAGATAGAAACCTTGGTGTCCAGACTAAGCGAGCTGTCTAGACGCGACAGGTGCGATGTCGGACGCTGTGTGCGAGAAAGGAAATATCTCCCTATCAGTAGTTGTGACAGGTTTGTGATGGTTTGGTTTGGTTTACAGGGTTTAACGTCCCCAAGCAACTGAGGCTATGAGAAACTCACCCTATTGGAGGGCTTCAGAAATTCTGACCACCTGTAGTTCTTTGCCTTGCACTAGCTGACATCGCACAGCACACGATCACCTTGCTTTTCACCTCCGTCGAAAAGCGGCTGCCCCGGCCAGTATTCGATCCCGCATCTTTGGGCACACTATAGTCGACGGCCCTAACCACTATACCATTGCGACGGGTGTAGTTTGCAATTCGGTGATGATAATTACTTGGTAACCCGGGGGCCGTGTTCTTATCTCCGGGGCTATGACATATTATACGGTGCGGGGCTTTTTCCTTTGCCTTGCGCCTTCCCTTGCGGAATCTCCTAAGTTGTGTCTCGGTAAAAAGGCGACGGAGATGATGATATATAGTTGCGTATAACATCACAGGATACATGATTAGTGGTCAGGTGGCCAAACTGCTGCAGTACGCATCTTTTCACGGGTGTAGGTTTCAGTTTTTCAAGCTTCTTGAGTTCTTGTCCTTCACTGAGCTCCTCGTTTGTATTATGGGTGTCTTATCTTAGCGACTATGTCTAATTTTAGCGACATGTTGGTTTCGCATGATGTTATTGAGTTGGTTAGGCATTTATAGAAGAAAAGGACGTCACCGCTACACAATCCAGCACAATCCCCCTTCAACGATCATGCTATCACTCCGCGCCCATGACCCACGCTACCTTCGTCGTCTTCAAATGTGGCGCGTTAACCTGTCCACCCCTTCTTCAACCCAAATTTTCTTGTTTCGCTCGACCCTTTGTCGTCGTCGCGTGGCCTAATACACCGCCAAACCCTTCGAAACGTATGCCGAACCACTGCCGATGCCCGGAAGCCGAAAACACCAAAATATGTGACGGATTCAACACAGCGAGTACGGATTAGGGATGCTATCCGCTGATAAGCGGCCCGCAAACACACCGCAGGTATCTGCCCGCTCTTTTCGTAGAAATACTGACAACGTTTACACTATCCTGAGTAATGACGGAGGTTAATGTTACTATGACTGAACACCGAAAACCTGATACCGGAGCACGTAGGAAAGGCTTGCTATGGGTTCGTGTCCACTGAAATACGGTTACTGTAGCTTAGCTGCAGTCAGTACGTTTCAAAGAACACAAATGCATACAGAAATGACCAACTTACCTTTGTTCGATAACAAAAATATTTTCCTTTTGGCAGCGCGCAAACAGCCGTGATTTGAGTTCATCATTCGGGTATTGATATAAAACCGCTCCATTGACTAATAAGATACGTGAATGCCTGTGCAGGGTGGTTTTCACGTGCATTGAAAAAGAAGCGGCTGTTTTTCAATGGAGCAAATTATCTCAGAGACACTCGTATTCATAAATTCTAGACAAGATCATTTTTTAGCAAAAACCTATTTATGAAGGCATTTTTTTCATCCCGACAACGCTCAATGAATTCACATATTCTCTCTCTGAACATTATTAATTTTGTGTTGTTTACTGTAAATAAACACATAATTTTTCTGTTTTATGGAAGCATTGGCTACACGCTGGAAGCGCATGACTAGCTGAATACAGTTTAGATAGCTGTTCAATAATTAAGAACTCTAGCGGGGGAAGTTGTGAAACAGTTCCCGAGGTATCGCAATAGAACACGTTTTCTATTTTTTTTTTAATACATCCAGCCTAATATGGACTGAATTCTCGGTGTCATCAATCCAGGTTGAGGAGAGGTTATTCATTTCTCTTACCAGGAAATTCAGTCGCCGCATTTCAATTGTGCGCTCTTTTCATCTACGTACACATCTACTGTAAACGTGGTGGTCCTTCTTCTGCGGGTAAACCTATAGAGAGAGTAAATAGCGTAGCGATTCACGATACAAATTGAAATAAACAAACATCCCTGACCGCTATTTTGAGCTCAGAAAATTGCGCCAGAGAAAAGACAGCAAAACTGCCGAGCATAAGAATTTTGATAAAAAAAAATTCCAGCTTTCTGTGTCTATTATTTGTTTGTGTGCACGTGCGGGTCAAACACCGGTCGTGGGTCAAAAGCCAGACGTATAAGAAGCGGGTTCAAGTGCAAGGCAAATATTAAAGGCGCACGCGTCCTTGCCACGAGCGCTAAATTGAGTTAAAAATGTAAAGCGCAGGAAGAAACGCATATAAAGCGAAACGTGCGAATTGAAGATGCATCACTCACGGGCTATCGCTCCTTAAAGTCGATCGACAGAAGCGCCACCTGAAAACTGTTCGGCGTCCTAGCTTCCTATGGCTGTTGATCGCTGCCCGAAGAGGCGTTGGTCAGCTAACGTTCGGTAGTGTAGTCAAACTCCGGTGTAAGGTTCCAAGTACATGGATTAAACTCAGGCTTTTTGAAGAGGTAGAAGGAATGATACGCATTCACGCGCAGGTTTTAGCAATTATGAGAAGAGTGGTATGAAGGGCTCAAAAACTGCGTATTTGTGCATATGACGCAAAAGCAGGCAATAGAAATGTATGTTGTAAACATTCGCTGCACGTGGCTACTGCGAAATTGTCCAAGGAAACAAGCTTCTCAGCGGCCGAAGTATGTTAATAAGAAACGATGCTCGATTTCATACTTCCACGTTCCGGATGAGCTCATTTTCAGAGGGAAGACTTTTTTAACATAGTTTTTTCGCACATAGTACATTATTTCAATATAACAATCAACATATCCACATGCTTTTATCTCCAAATCCGCAACTGTTTTGCTATCATGCGTTTTTGATGTCAAAAACGTTCCCCGTATCGTTTTTCTTAAGGGAGATTTAATTGCTCTATGCGGGCGAAGTACAAATTAAAAAGAAAAAATTTGCTACTCTGTGAGAAAACTTATAGTTCCCTTCAATATTCCAATAACAATATTTTACAATATTGCACTCTTGCTTCAGAATCAAACGTGATATTCAATAGCTTCATCTGCAATCTAATTGTAGTTTCAATGGCTGTGGTCACTCGACAGCGTTGAATTTGTGATCCTCAAACGATACCACATAATCGGCTCCTCCAATGGTAGGTCTCACTCCAACGAGAAAAATTTCCCAATAAGATTACGTATTGAAAATGTTTTTGGGGGCTAAAGAAGTTCTTAAGGTAAAACTTTAGACCAGCCGTCTACCTCTTGCCATTCTCGAGACAAGTTCGTCATTTCTTCAAGCTGTGGTGCACGCAAATAACAACTGAAAACGAAGACCTGTTAATTTTAAGGAGTATAGACATCAAATTTTGGTGGCGAACGATAGCTGCGGCATCACAGTCAATGTTACGCGTGGCATGAAGAAAGATCGATATAATCGCCGAATTTTCAGTTGTGATTTCTGTTTTTGAAGCCTATTAGTTTTACAAATGTAGTGAATTCGAACTACAGGGGAACGATTATATCGCTGTTTTTTTTCTTCATCGCTCACTTGGCTGTTGAAACCAAAACCGAAACAGGTGAGAAAAGAAATGTGATTATAAATTATTCCGCGCTCATACGCGAATATCACGTGGTGATCGTGCATAGTAATGCCTTACTCATCATTACGAAGGCTAAAACGCGAACCCAAAAATTAGGTGTCTCTACTCCTTTTAAGGGTTATTCCCCTGCGAAAAGCTTTTATAGATTAGGAGAATTTAACGTTAAAATCCTAATCAACATTCTCCAATGTCTCAAATGAATACCGCTTCTCAGTGCGTATAGCAAAACGTATATGTAACTGCAACACGCTGTAGACATTGTTGCTGAAAATCGAGTTCGTCGACACGATCCACCGTCTGTGCGTTGCATAGCGTAGTTAAGTGAGTGGTCCAAAGGTAATTATCCTTGTTTTAAGGCGAAAATTAAGGAGAATGGCTAGGTTTTCATTAATCGTTTTCTTATGCCCCTTTAGAAAAACTTGTCACAAAACTTGTCAGCTAACCAACTTCTCTGTCAGCTTTTGCTGCCTCTATTGGCCTTTTGAAAATCAAAACTAGCACTGCTACTGTGAGATGAGAAGGCAATGGGATATTTAGACAGGATACCGCTAAGTTCTCGTGGAAAACGAGAATCTGATGAGGAAACGCCCCAACATGAAGGCTTCTTGACACCATAGACAGAAAAGAGCTCATATAATGGCTTAAGCTGGCCAGAAATTGATTCTTATTTATGATATGTATTTCTGCTTGCATGCCACGTTTTATATGACGTTTTAAACGCCTTTGCTGCTTTCCACTGGCAAGCACTCAAAGGAAAAGTTTCCCAATACGCATTGGCTATGCGTATGTCAGAGAAACGTCTTACGTCTTGGTATGAGGCATGGCTGCAGAAATGTAACCAATGTTGAACCAGATTTCTGCCACATTTTGTTAACTCTTCCCCTTTTTTACATGGATCTAGGAAGAAATGTATCTCAGATAAAGGCTTTCGCGAGTATCTCCATTATATATTTCAAGATTAGGTACAATATTGTGTGGAGTAAGTTCATAAACCATGCAAAATCAAACACCTGTAAAATATTTTGCTCAAAGCGGCGTGCCCTCTAGAGGGCCAATATTCGCTGTCGAACATATGCCTTATTTCTGTAAAACTTATTTACACTGTAGGCTTTTACAGTGTAGGCTGTACACTTATTTCTGTAACAATTTACGCTTTTTATGCAGCGTTGCCAAGAGCAAGCCGACAGCTATATCATACTGAAACATATAACACTTCTTGTCTAAACTACCTGTAGGGAGAACTCCGGTGTTGCACTTGCTCCAGCAACATTTGCCTTACTTGTGAATAATATTCTATGGAGAGTTTCGTGGAGCTTACATTGCGTATACGCTTGCTAACATTAACCTTCTGCGGTGAAAAATGAAGTATATAACCTCAATGCGAACGATGCGCTGAAGAAATACATAAGCAGGAAACTTAAACATAAGTTTTCCGCTAAGGAAACCAAACCTTATTCCGCGATCGTCTTTCTATGCGCCAGGAAAAAGGCAATACTAAGCCTAGCGCCTTTAAACAGCACTCAAGTTAGCCCCGCTAGCGATGCTAGAGCAGCCAGTGCTGCTACGTGCGGACGAACATAATACGGACATTCGACTCGATTTGGGGATCTTTTTAAGTGCTTAGCGGAAACACAACTCGGCCGCAACGATCCGCTGCTCCGAAGACGTCGTAAAACGGTCTTGGGCCGTCGTTACCCACAAATTAGCGGCCGTTTTACCTGAACTTGAGTGCCGTCCGTCTCCAGGCGCCATACCCCGTTCTTCTCTTCCGTCGGCAGAAGCGGGCTTTTGGGGAATCAGGGCGAAATGGGCAGCGTGATTTTTCCTGGGCACATGGCTAAGGATCGTTCGGCTGCACGGCTGCAATGCGGCCGGAAATAGTTTGAGAGCGGAGGAATGCACGCGGCAGTTAGTGTTCGAGCACGCCTCTGTTTGGCGGCACGGGCTCAGATCCTTGGGCTTTGCACTGATTCTGGGTGCTGTGCTCTTCCATTACCCGCTACTTCCCCAATCTTCCTGTGAACACTGGCTTTCAGTGATAACAGATTAGACACGAACGTGGCTCACCAACACCGGCCGAATATATCCGAACGTTCTTGTTTATTCCGTTTCTCTGGTTGGCTAAGCTGTTTCCTGAGGTCACAACAAGGTGGCCTTGCGCGTTTAATACAAATTAAGTTTCGCATAACGGCTCTAACGCGCGAGCCTCCCCGAGGGGTCATTCAAATTAGCCAGCAAACACAACGAGAAATGCAGCCTATGAATGACTCATGACTGATCATGACCTCTTGTGATGTTTTAAAAAAAGAAGCATCGGAGAGGATTCCAGGGGATCGGGTTCGAACAATGGTACACTCAGGTTCAGGCTAAATGTCTTAACCATTCAGCCGCCGCGGCGGTTGCTTTCGTTCTTTATAATCAGGTTTAAGCAGGGTTAGACATCAGTCATTTAACGTGGTGGGTTCCAAATGTCGCCCAGTCAAATTACTCCACTTCAACGGCGCGCTTGATCACGTATGCGATCAAGCGCGCCGTTGCACAGTATCTGATCGCGCAGTTCACGGTTAAACCTCCAATTTTTATCCCGGCTGCTTCCAGATGGCTCCACATGTACAGTTGGTGCGGCAGCTTCCCTTGATTTTGCACTATAATCAGTTTAACATCGGTGCTGCTGACGGCAGCGCCATTACAATTATGGCGTCGTCTTTGGTTGAATGGCTTTCTGTTTTGAATGCATTTCAAAACCACATCAAGAAATATAAAAGAATAAAAGTAGCTAATTGTATTGAAATAGAAAAAGTTAGCATCCCTTAAGTTAATATAAACACAAATACCTGTCTATATGACGCTGTGATATAGTCATTAAACGTAGTATATATTCACTTCATACGCTCCAGACGGATGAAATGTTAGTAGCAACGAAATCATACATTGTGGTGCTACCATCTTGTAAAACAACTTACTTTCTTGATCGTTTAAGCAGACATGTATATATATATATATATATATATATATATATATATATATATATATATATATATATATATATATACATATATATATATATATATATACATAGACTTAAAGTAGGTGACACACGGTAGAAAAAACAACACTTTATTCCGACGTTTCGGCCGGGGTCCTTCCTTTGTCAAGGAATGTCCGGCCTTTGTCAAGGAAGGATATTCCTTGACAAAGGCCGGACCCCGGCCGAAATGTCGGAATAAAGTGTTGTTTTTTCTACCGTGTGTCACCTACTTTAAGTCTATGCCCTACCGGACCCATTCGAGCTTCAACCCCCTCCCTATATATATATATATATGGTGTTGGTCAAATATTTAGGGGAATCCCCCAAGGTGGAGTATATTTGTAATAAGGGAGTGATTACTCAATGCATCCACCCAAGCGCAGCCATACGGCTACAAAGGAAAGCTATACAGCTTTCTCAGAAACTTCGTAGTTAAAGAAAAATTCGTCCTGATCCGGGAATCGAACCCGGCACCACCGCCGGCACCATCAGGCGGTGGTGCCGGGTAACAGTGGTGCCATTTACAAGAATGGTAGAGTTTTAAACTTACTAGACAAGGATTATTTAGCGTTGGCTACGAACCAAAGAAAGCGCGCACTGTTCAGTAAGGACATCCGTATCTTGATGTAGAGTATCTCTAGGTACTTGCAGGAACATTAGAGTGAATTTTGTACTGAGTAATTCAATGCGAAATAGGTAGTCAACTAATAGGGGAAACAAAAATAATACCTAGCGAAGAGCCTTCACTCAAATTCAGGTTGAGAAATTACTTCGGATATGCTTTATTGCTACTTTGGAAGAACAATTCTTGTCTTTGTTGGTATTCCACCTGTCCCCTTATATTTGGTTGACGAAGCTTTCTCCTACAAAGACCTCGGCTCTGCGAATGTCTTTGTTGTGTTCCCACATAAGGCACCCAACACCAACACGTTCGACTCAGACACATCGTGCGCGATGCATGGTTTCTACGTCTCCGCCTTTTTCTTTCAGTTACTTGATCTTTTTGTTTTGTTCTGCGGCTCTAGTGCGAAGTGCGTGCAGCATGGTGTACGGAAGGTGATAAATAATTTAATTTGAGCCAGTACGATATTAATCGTAATGTGTTCTATTAAAACTTTAGCTTTGGGCTATTTGGTTCATTACTGTAAAGGGAATCTGAAGACAGAGCGAAACAGAGTAGGATCAAGGAAATCGCAAACGAACTCCCAAAGGATATCTCTTCCCTCCTTTTATACCGTCCTCTCTTATCAGCTCGTCTTCGGTTTCAGGTCGTTCTCACCGTCCACAATGCAGCTGCCTCGGTTGCAAGGTGGTAAAGATAAAAAAGGACAATTTTACTCTCTTCATTTAAGCTAGATAATGAAACGAAAATTGGGAGAGGAAAATAAAACCGGAGGGGAGGCGACAGCTTGGAGCAAGACTAGCTTCGAACATTTAAGCTTGAAAAGGTAGTTCGTGTCACCCTGTCGATGCAAAGGTTCAATTTCAACTTTGTACGCTATAACCAGGTGGTCTACAGTCATGTGCTGAATAACTATCGACGCTCTAAGTTGTGTTCTCTAACAAGTATCCTTCAAAGTATCTCTCTTGAGCAAATCCTGAGTATGCCCGAATGCACCGCCGGCTGCCTAGCTCTATTTCCTTATCAGCGTATCAGACGTAGAGATATAGCCGCCGTCACTTCTGTACACTATATTCCACAAAAGGCTCACTTCACAGTATCACTCAGTCATGGGCAAGACCGAAAGTATCTCTAATCATCTGACTTTGCGAGAAAAAAAAAAATAGAGCATGTCTGAGAAAAATTCTTGCATTCAAAAACGGTAACACTCGCACATTCACTCAGGTAGTCATACCCATTCTAGCATTTTTTTTTCTCTGCCTTCCCTGCTCTTATTTTATTTCGCCTTGTCTTGAGAATTATTAGTCGTCATGGCTCAAAAGAAATTTATATCCGCTCTGAAAAGGCCATATGAAGAAAGGATTGAAGGGAGCGTTTCGTCAGAAAGTTCTTGCGAGCGGCCATCCTACGCAAGTCGTTTCGAAGGCTTAGACAAAATTTTCGACTCGGGCGAAAAACAACATTATTAAATGGAAAAGAAGGCAACGTCGGAAGTAGTTTCCAGCGCACGTCTGGGTAATCTCCTGCTCTGGGGGTGTGCCATTCCATCCAACAACAAGGGCAACAAAATGACATGCCACAAGAACTAAATAAGAGGCGAGTGGGTCACATGTTGATTTCGTTTTGTATGCGTCAAGAGAGTGAGTATAAGTGCAAGTAAATTGAATAAGAAAACGGAATGCTCAGAAAGATGGCTGGCAGGTAAAACAAGGCTTCCCGTTCAATCGTCATGTCGTAGGTATAGCATACAGGGTGATTGTTTTTAACCACATAGGAACTTGTAGATCAAAAACTGCCGAAACTGGAGTAGATGTGTTTCTGCTCTCTGTGTGTCTGCGTTTTACAGCATCGCGCACATCATGCATGTGATAGAGCCTGATATTAGTTGATACACGGATGCGATGCAGTGTCCGGGCTCGTTCTTCGTTTGTCAGGTACCAACTTGCCCAACATCGATCCTTCTGATGATCAGACGATTAATTAAGTGATATTATCTAATCAAGTATTTCTTTTGAATCTTAAAGAGTAATGCTGTGTCGTATTCTGAAATTGATAACCGACGATATCAAGGGCGGGCTCCATTTTTAAATGTTCTATCAACGGAAAGGTCCGGATTATCGAACGCCAAAAATGATATTTTGAAAGTTCGTTGAGTTGACTTTTTGGTCTTGCAGGTTCATGAAACAGCGTCTATTTCAACTATCACGTAACAGCTGAATGAATGAATGAATGAATGAATGAATGAATGAATGAATGAATGAATGAATGAATGAATGAATGAATGAATGAATGAATGAATGAATGAATGAATCCTTTATCATAATGAAAAGGATGACTTTCAGATAGAGACGCCGTTTATGTATATGGTAATGTTGCAGATGGTAATATTATTTTGACATTGTCCTGCGTAACGACATCACTATATATTTTACAATGCGCGATATCTAAATCGGTAAGCTACAAAACGCACATTTTTGATATTCGACATTGCCAACGACAGTGTCGATTACCAAAATTTACAAACGGAGCTCACCTTTGATGTTGACGGCCTTCAGTTTCAAAACATTGCCCCCTAAAATGAATAGATAAAAGTTTCATTCGCCGAGTTTTGCTAATTATCTAATCATAAAGCTCTATCGCGTACCTGATGCCTACCTTGCTTCAAATCACCGCTTCAGACAGCCCAGATGCATCTCTGGTATATTTTAAAATACTAGTTTGCAAACGGTTAAAGAAACGCACCGGATGCCGGATTTCGTCCGTTTACATGCGGCGCGGTGTAAATCGGTCAAACAGGGACATGTGAGACTGGTGGCTGAATAATTATGACAGGATCGCGCTAAGATAGCCTGTTTCCCGCATTGCCGTTCAGTGTACGAAAAGTGTCTGGAAGAAAAGGGGTGCAGATAACTGTCATTGATAATAGGTTAGGTTGTATATTCATTCACTCACTGGTTTTTAAGGCCCTTTCATGACCCACACACCATAGTCTCAGCCCCGATAACCAAAACTAGCATAAAATTATGCATGAGAAAGAAATTCACCACATTGCAAATATTCCGCCAACACGCAAAGCTGTTAGGGCATATAACATGATGCCCGCGGATCATAATAACAGATGAATTGAGCCTACTGCATCTTTGTATCTGTGTGGATCTGGAGCTAAAAAGTTTCTTGAATACAATGCTTATTTGATAAATATAAAAACAAATGTTAAAACAAGGGGCATTGAGGTATAGGAAATGCCACACAGACTTAAAAACAAACCAGAAACTGCAATAATTGAGTCATAACCTTCCATTTATACTTGCTAAGCATAGGCCCACAGCTGATTTAAGTCCGAAGGAGCTGAGGGCTCATTTCGTGGAAAGGCAACCTGTGTTGAATGTATTAATGTTCCGTGTTAATGTGCATATACGGCAGCGATTTGAATTTCACTTCATGCTTTGACTGTGCGCTGGTGAAATTCCGTCAGCGTTATACATGTTAGAAGCAAATAACTTGTAAGTGTTGATGTCTTTATTTCTGCACTGGTTCATTTGCAAGTAGTAACACTCTGTACTCACCAAATACTTTCATTTTATTTTTTTTTTATTCTTTCACTGAACTTGTATTCCGTACGTCATACCTATCTTTATTTTCTAAAAAGCTAAATAAGAAAAAGCGCAAAACGTATTTTTTTCTTAGGTGTGAGAACCGAATGTAACATATTTGGCATTGCAACCTATTAACCTAACGTCTGGTACTGCTGTGTTAATACCTCCTGGGCTTTTGCGAAGCTGTGCGAGCTAGCTGTATGAATAAATAAACTATAAATGAACGATTTTCGATTGGCGGATTGATTGATTGATTGATTGAGTGATTGATTGATTGATTGATTGATTGATTGATTGCTTTTATAATTGGCGATCACATGAGAATGGGCTTTTAGGGAGAGGTGAGTAGACTTTAAAGAGCCCCTGAAATGCTACTTGCGTAAAACTCAAATACAAAAAAAATCATAGAGGTAGTCTTTGTGAATATTCGAGCCAAGTTTGAAAACTTTGCGCGGAACCGATAATTTTCAAATAATTAAAAAAAATGCTCCTGGTGACTGCCCGAAACCGACAGGGGCGTTGAATCTACGCGACAAAAAACTGTTTCCATACGTATGCAGACTTACCCCCATTAAATTTTTATCTGTGCCTCTGCCTTTCTCGTTGTAGTTATTCTTCGCTTTTCTTGAAGTTCGTGCGCCATTTGGGTAGAGTAACATCGTGACGCTAAAAGCGACAGGCCACGATTACATGCTTACCAACTTTTTCTTGCGGTAGATGAATTCATTATACTGCTGCCAATATCGACTGTCAACGAAAGGCAGCAATCAGAGGTGTTTAATGTTCCTGCCACTTGTTTAGAACAAAAGAATTCTATGGGTTGTTGCGACTCCTTTTTGAATAAAGGGAAAGTTTGTCACATGGCGCCATCTTGCTGCCTTTCGGCAACGCGTGAAGAAAACAAACTAAAGCATATAGCTTGCTTGTGCGTGACGTCATCTTAGCCGCTCCCGCGTCAGATCTGGATTACAGGCCTTTTAGATTAACACAAATGCTCATTTTTCATTCTTTAGATGAGCTGTGCTGAGCAGTACGAATGTGTCCTTTAATTCTTTCTATTATTGGTGGCTCACAGTTCTGGTATACCATTCAGTTGATTTCTTTAGAGCTGGTTGCTTCTCTGCAGGTTCCTAAAGTGTATGCATTGTCGTTGACCCCGTCTAATGCATGCTGTATTCTTTTCAATGCTTTTCTGAGGCTAGAAGATTTGCTTTTAGATATCATGATATCTCGTAAACTGTGTGCTTATCATAAATAAGCACGAAATATTAGGAATCGAGTGCTAACTTTGTAGCTTTCTGGAGTGACGGCTATATACCGGTTGAACAATGGACGCCCGCACTAACGTTGGCAGAATAAGTTGCAAAAAAGCGTCAATTATGCATGTGCCTAGTTCAATGTCTGCAGCAATCGAGGCTTAAAGAACTCATCTCAATTGCTAACGTCTCTGCCTCGACATGGTCAGCCTTTTACTCGTGCTATTATTGAAAAAAAAAAAGAAAATTGCTTAAGCAGGTCTTTTCAAATCTGGCTGAACTTGGGAGTAACAAATCTCCACGTGTTCTTTATTACCATGCGATAACTGCCCTACAGAATAGAGAAAATAAGGCATACAAATGAACAGTATACGCTAGGTATAGTGTGCCTACTTTGTGTGCGTGTCCAGGTAGCTATGATTTCGATTACTTGCATTTTATTTTTTACTTTCCTCACGGGACATTAAAATGCAAAATTAAGGCGGAAAGCTCATTGCTTTTCAATTTCAGTAAAATGCTTTAGGAGAGAAAGAAAGAAACACACACACACACACACACACACACACACACACACACACACACACACACACACACACACACACACACGTGAGCAAACGCATAAAATCATATTGTGCACATAACGGAAGCATTTATTACCATAATTATATTTCATTTTCATATATTATTACTGTCAGTCCCAGCTGGGGTTTTACGAGACAGGAAATAAAACAGTAACAAATGGCCCGTAAAACTGGAAATGCGAGAACAGGCACGTGTTTAATGTACAGGTATACTGCACCTGAACGCACACAGGCAGTAAATTCATACATGAACCAAACTAAATGAACACATCAACACTAAGACAACTGCCACTAAGACTAGAATACCGCTACCTCTTTGAGTGAATGCCATAGACAATCTTATAAATGTACTATTTTAAGGCAATTTGCTGCTAACTTTCCTTGGCCCTTTACAGCCCTAGCCACACTTATCGCAAGTAGAGATTTTCAGTCATTTGAAGGCCTAGAAGCTTCAAAAATCCCTCTTTACTTTTACAAATAAGAGAGGCCTTTTGTCTAAAATAAGAAAAAGTGTCTGGGGCCATAAGGCTTAAGATTGGCCTTTGCCCTAAAGATGCTACTTTTACGACCCGTTCGCGACACGTTTCGATTCTATCTCAGTTATGACTATTTCAGTTGTGATCCTATTCTTTGTCTCTTCCATAGTGCATTTTGCTGAGTCATTCTAAATCAGTCTTTCCCTCTCTCCATCATCACAACTGAGAGGTGATATTCCTATCTTAATTGAACTTTTGGAAAGGGTAATCTTCCTAGGGCCCAGTTGCCATGGTTGGCAGGTAGAGTCCTGACATAGTCACTGTCGCAGGACAGTTTTCGACTCCATGGGGCAACTAATGTCATCTCCTTAAAAAGAAAGATTCCGTATGGCATACGCTCTTTTTCTTTTTAAAATTAAAGGATTCGCGTTTTCATGCTTTAGTTTTCACATTAAACTTCAAATCTTCATTGGAACGTGCGGGACGCCAGAAGTACTTTGCTGGGCCAGTTGGTCTATTCTGACATGTGTAAAGCAGCACAAATGAAATTGCCCGATGGCGAAACCAAGTATAAGAAAGAAAACAGCGCTCTTTCCAACAGCTTCTTCGTTTTGCCTTCGAGAAACTTCATTCGCGCCAATTTATTCATGGCAGAACTTTCGTAATCGTAATTAGGCAGATGGAGCAAATAATCAGTAAAGATTTGCTTTAATTAGTGCAATAACAGCGGCAGCTATATTTGTATGGTACCCCGAAGAGCAGATGCTCCTGTCGTAGCTGTCACGACACCTAAACGACTCACAAGCAACTCTACGCGCGGGATGAGCGCGCATCCAGAAAGTCTCTCCCGAGGACATACGTGGTAGTCACTTGTTCATGTACCAGCTTATTTGACGTCACGTACGACTGAAGGGGTCGGTGTGGGCTCGACACTAAAAGTAGGATGACTGTCAAGGGAAGCGTTGTGACCAGTACCAGGTGGAGAACTTGCAGCGTCTGCACGCTCCGAGTTTAGTCGTGGAAATCTGAGGAGAGTTGTAAGTGCACGCATGCATGAGTATCGCATTTGATCAGATCTTGCTAGGCCTTTATTCTAAAGCGATACACAAAAATTAAAGACCTGGAAAATGAGAAATTTTGCTCGCACCTAACCCGACGAGAAGAAAAAAGAAAATTGAGAGTGACACCTGCTACGAAATGCAAACAACGTTTATATGCTACGAACCTGCCCCGCTCAGTCATTATCGTCGCCGCTCATTTTATTGTAACTTCTCTGTCCGTTCAAAGTAAAATCATCCCTGTTTCCGCCTGTGAAAATCGCCTGTTTCCGTGAAACAGTGTGCATAAAATTGTGGCACCGACCCATAGAAAAATTGTTGACTCAAACCTCTGGACGCTGTACCTGGCCGGTCATGCCGCCATATATGATCGCGACGTATGTACCAGCCTTCGAGCTTAACTTCATTGGTCGGGTGCCTATGATAAGCCTCGTGGATCAGGAGAAAGCGCAATGCTTTTAGAGCTACATATATGCCGGGGGAAACATTAAACCAAACAGCTGCGAAAGTTTCGCACTCGCGGTCTTTCAAGCGCCGTTCATATATAGTGCGCAGGCCACCAGATAACGCGGTAGGACAAATCTCAACTTTCACGCACACACGCACGCACGCACGCACGCACGCACGCACGCACGCACGCACACACACACACACACACACACACACACACACACACACACACACACACACACACACACACACACACACACACACACACACACACACACACACACACACACACACACACACACACACACACACACACACACACACACACACACACACACACGCGTCTCTCATAGCCTGAGTTGCTTTGGGACGTTAAACCCCACAAACCAACCAACCAACACACACACACACACACACACACACACACACACACACACACACACACACACACACACACACACACACACACACACACACACACACACACACACACACACACACACACACACACACACACACACACACGCGCGCGCGCACGCGCACGCGCACACGCACACGCGCACACACACACACACACGCACGCACACACACACACACACACACACACACACACACACACACACACACACACACACACACACACACACACACACACACACACACACACACACACACACACACACACACACACACACACACACACACACACACACACACACACACGAAATCTGACTTCTAGTTCAGCCTTGGTGGCAGTTCAATACGTGGAAGAACATCTTCGTCGAGATGAAGTCACATCAGCGTACCATGCGGCTCAGTATCAACGCGACCAACGGCTTCGTTGAGAAATATATATAGTGGCCAAGTTATTGTCCCGTGTTGCGGTGTGGAGATAACAGATGTCGTGGCTTCTAGCTGCGGGCGTACGATGCGGGTCAAGTTATAAATATGAAAACATGCCTTGCTTCATGACTGGAGTTATCCGAGGACGTCACCGAGGTCGGTCACCAAAGCGTGTCCTCATGAACCGACACAAAAAAAAAATGGACAAGGAAGGAACTGTGTCCGTGCCAGGAATCAATCCATCATCTTCCGTTTCCCAGTCGAGTACGCTAACCATTACTGAAAGGCGACTTTTTTTGTCTTTATTGCCTGGTCTTAACACATTGCATTTCACGAGAACTAAATCAACAAAAATCACACAAATGCTTTTTACATGCGCTATTTACATATGACACACTAAAATTCACGCATGCACAACAAAGGCCACTCGGGAGGCCCTGCTGTAGCTTTCTGGATTGCCAAATACCTGTCCACGCTTTCCCGAAAATAAATTCTGGCAGGCCGTGCATCTTTATCACAATGGTCACCCGCCATTCTTGAGTGCCATATAGAGTGGAGGCCCATGAGAATAATTGAACCAAACGGTACCCCACCCTCACTTTCTACGCATAAGCACCAGATGCCATGCGGTTCTAGCCGAAAACCTTTCATTAGCGTTCTTTGCAATACATCCCAAAAATATACTCCTTCCCACCAGAAATAATAGACCATTTTTTTTACACCATTACTCAAAGCCGACGTTTTTGTCGTTATTGTCTACTTCATAATAGATGCTGTTCAGTCACCAAAAAGTACCGCGACGTGTCAAACCCCCGTTTATGTGCAACACTAAAACTTCTTCAATGCAGTCAATTTGTTAAACAGACTCAGGCATTTGGGCGGCTCGCGCTGAGCGCTGAGAACATCCTACACATATTTCACACTCCCGGTGAAATTTCCACGCTTATACAGAGCGAACATCTACACTGAAGTGAGTGACTTGCATTCTTGCCTTCCTGAGGCTGTGGAGGCTCAGAACCACTACCGTGTCCTATGGTACCTCACCGTAATTTTTAACCGGTAGATAGCGAATACCGTGAGACAGAACTGGCATATCTTTTTTCAAGGTTCTCTGAAAGACGTCCGAGTGTAAAATAGCGCTCCAACATTGAATAAAAGCATGTTCTATTGTTTCCGATTTCTTGCAAAGACTGAAGTTGGTTGACCAAGGGACAAAAAATACCTTTCTCATAAAGCCATGTTTTTATTTAAACGGTGTTTTTCTGCAGTTTAAAGAAAAAGATTTTACGGAGAGTTCTACTGGAATTTTCTTCATCCTTTGAGGTCATCTTGTCCTGGGCCATCAATGCGCGCCATCCTGTAAAGAGAAACCGGCATCAAGATATGAGTTAGGCCAGTGTATAATTTCTTTCGCTTCACATTGCTCAAATGTTACGCAGACTTCTCCTCATCCTTATTCAGCGTGAGGACCTTAGGGGACTAAGAGTGAAATCAATATGATATTCTGAAATAAAAATTAAAAATAAATATCAAGAAAATAAAAAAATTAAAAACTCTGAGACAAAATAAAAAATGACAACGCGTACAGCGTTACAACAAAAGCAGCAACAACGCTCTCGCATTCTGATTTCCTCGTTGAAGGTTATGTAGTGCTCTCAAAGTTTTGTGGTTACAATCCTGGCTAAGGGCTGGAAGATCGCCGCATGATGAACTAGCAGCCATGTTCGGCAGCCGGTTAAACAGGTTGAGAAATGCGCTGACGTCTGGCCTGCTTAATGTGCTGGCAAACCCAGAGAAGAGAGAGGGTCGTAGAAGGTCAAGCTTTTGGTCTTCGAAGGATTCCTGAATACAAACTTTGATTTGGATCATTGTATATCAGCTACAAAATATTCGAAATACAAATCTAGTTTTGCTTGACACGTGGCAAAGTGTTGGCCCAGCAGGATATAAGGTGCGAAACGCCGGAGATGTCAAGGCACACTGAAATCTTTTCTTGAATGTTGTCAGTAGTTTTTTATTCGTTGAGTGTTTCTGTGGAAGGCACGTTTTTATAAAGACAAACAGGATAAATTTCAGTTCCCAGAGATCTTTTTGGAGACCACTCAGCTCGTCACTGTTAACGCCAGTCACGTATTTCGCCACAGAAGTGGGTGTGATTTGCTCATCTCAGTAGCACGGCTGAGATTTTACCGGATGTTGAATGGGGAAGCGCTACGCGAAAATTTAATTGCTATGGGCTGTAACTTCTGTTCTGTCACGATGCCGTGGCACGAAGCTCTTCAGTGTGTTTTTCTGTGGTGCCTCAGCGCGCAAGGGTCACAAAATTATGTATGACGTCCGTAAAAGAAGTCGGTGATAGCTGCCGTAATGGCGGTTGTTTCCGTGCTGAAACTGAAAAACATAATCATTATTTAGAATCCTTCAATTCCCCACAGCCGCAGAGGTGAGTGACGACCTAATAATGTCACTTCAGGAAGGCAGTGACATGTTTCGCACACAAAAGTGCATTAAATATAAGATTTCCTTTGGGAAAACTGTGTTTCCACTTTCACTCCCACCTCCCTTCCTGTCCTTACAGCACGGTTGAGGTGCCAACTAAAACAATTGCGACAGATACTGCGGCTTTCCCTTCCTGTGAACCGATTATTTTTATTATCATTAACTTTCCTATCATGTCACCGAAAGAATATCGTTTATGGTAAAGAACAATTCAGAACTTTAC